>NC_052149.1:133060527-133098228 GCF_902713615.1 Scyliorhinus canicula | reverse complement strand
GCTGCTGGAGAAGGCTGGGGGTCTGTTGGAGAGGGCTGGGGGGGTGCTGGAGAGCCTGTGCGGGGGGCTGCTGTAGGTGGCTGTGGGGGGGTTGCTGGAGGGTGCTGTGGGGGGGGCTGGGGAGGCTGCTGGAGGGGGCTGCTCGAGGGGACTGGGAGTGGCTGCTGGAGGGGGCTGGGGGACTGTGGGGGGGGCTGTGGGGGGTGGGGCTGCTGGAGAGGGCTGGGGGTCTGCTGGAGGGGGCTGGGGTGCTGCTGGAGGGCCTGGGGTGGCCACTGGAGGGGGCTGTGGGGGTGGTGCTGCTTGAGGGGGGGGGGCTGCTGGGGGTGGCTGCTGGAGGGGGTTGGGGGGCTGCTGGGGGGGCACTGGAGGGGGCTGGGTGGGGGCCGCTGGCGGGGGGGGGCGCTGGAGGGGGATGTGGGGGGGATTGCTGGGCGCAGGCGGGGTGGGGTTGCTGGGGGGGGCTGCTGAAGGGGATGGGGGGCTGCTGGCGGGGGCTGCGGGGCTACTGGGAGGGGCAGAGGGGGCTGCTGGGGGGGGCTGCTGGAGGGGGCAGGGGGGCCGCTGGAGGTGGCTGAGGGGTGGGGGCTGGGGAGGCTGCTAGGGGGGGGGGGGGCTGCCCGGGGGTGGCGTGGCTGGGGGGAGGCTGCTGCAGGGGGCTTGGGGGCTGCTGGAGCGGGGTGGCTGCTGGAGAGGGCTGGGATGTGGCTGCTGCAGGGGGCTGGTGGGGGGGGGGCCGCTGGCGGGGGCTGTGGGGGGGCTGCTGAGGGGGCTGTGGGGGGGCTGGGGGGGCTGCTGCAGGGGACTGGGGGGTGGCTGCTGGAGGAGGGCTGCTGCAGGGGGCTGGGGTGTGGCTGCTGGAGGGGGCTGATGGGCTGCAGGGGGGTGCTGCTGGAGGGGGGCTGGGGGGGTCGGGAGTGGGGGCTGAGGGGGGCTGGGGGAGCTTGAGGTGTTGGCTGGGGGGCATCTGCGGGGCGGCTGGGGGCTGAGTGGACTGGGGAGGGGCTACGGTGGTGGGGGGGCTGAGAGGGCTTGGGGGGGCTGAACGGACTTGAAGGGGTTGGGTGGTTTGAGAGCAAGTGTTATAGACAGACAGAGTGGGTTGGGGGTCAGTGCGTGGAGTCAGGATGTGGATGACATGATGGGGATGAGGATGTGTCAGTGGGCTATGGGTGTGTGGGGTGAAGTTGTGTGGATGAGAGTGGGTCAGAGGGTGGGGGTGTCTTATTGATGTGACAGTGTGTCATTGGGGGTCAGGCTGTGTGGAATGAATTTGTGTGGGTGGGATGATGATATGTGGGTGGGCACCAGAGTATGAGTGATGGTGTGTGGGTGATGGTGTGATTGTCACGTGGATCGAGGTAGTATGTGTTCTCAGACTTTTGTATCTCGTTGCAGAGGGAGGAGCCAAGTCCTAGGTTTTGGAGTTTTGATATGAGTTTGGCTGGGATTATGGTGTTGAAGGCGGAGCTGTAGTCAATGAATAGGAGTCTGACATAGGAGTCCTTGTTGTCGAGATGCACTAGGATGAGAGTAGGGCCACGGAGATGGTGTCAGCTGTTAGTGGCGGTATGCAAATTGCAGTGAGGCATTCTGGGAGTATGGATGTGGTGAACCACTGTAATATATAATATGTGTATTGTGGTAAACTGCCACTATTATATGTAATGTGGTAAACCACTGCCCGATGGCTCCGCCTCTCGGGCTCGGTATAAAGGTGACCGGTCTCCGCCTCTGACCCAGTTCGGGATCAGAGGCCAGGAGGCTGTCCGTTTAGTTTATTAAAGCCTCAGTTCCGTTCACCACTCGTCGTGTGTTCATTGATGGCATATCAATTTAATAAACTAAAATTCCAAAATGAATTCATCACTCAAGCCTGATCGCCTGGAGCTCGACCCACAGGCAGCCAACGCCACTGCAACATTCGAGCACTGGCTAAGCAGCTTTGAAGCATACCTCGGATCCTTCACTGAAGACTTTGCCGACCTCGAAAAGCAGACGCACGGGTGAGCCCGCAAGTTTTCCTTCTCATCAGGGACGCCCCCTCGTATACGGAGGTGATAATGCTGCTGAAGGGACAATATGTAAAGTCTGTAAACGAGGTGTATGCTAGGCACCTTCTTGACACAAGCCGACAACGCTCTGGGGAATCACAAGCAGAATTCCTGCGTGCCTTGTGGGTACTCTGCCGGAACTGTGATTGCCAGGCGGTGTCGGCTACCCAACACGCGGAGCTGTTGATCAGGGACGCCTATGTCGCAGGCATGAAATCGAACTACATCCGCCAGCGATTGCTAGAAGGGGGTACACTCGGCCTCCCAGAGACAGTGCAGCTCTCAAACTCGCTGGAGGTGGCTTTCCAGAACATGGAAGCCTACACCTCCGACCACAAGGCCATCTCATGGACCTCATGGGCGCCGCCATCATACGACTCGAGTGCGGCGCAATCATGTGCCGCACAGCAGCCTGCCAACGCCAGAAACCCGAAGTGCTACTTTTGCGGCCAGCGTAAGCATCCCAGACAACGCGACTTGCAATGAGTATGGGAGGAAGGGCCACTTTGTGAAAGCCTGCCAGGCCTGATTGATGGAACCATCAATTCAGCGAACAAGTGTAGTTGGATCTGAACAGAGGCTTTAATACACTTACAATAGAGCCAGCCTATTCGTCGTTGATCTTCCGATGAACTGGCAGGCTGGCTCTAAGGCACTGATCTTTATACATCGGTCCCAGGGGGAGGAGTCCTGGGCGGAGCCAAGGGAGGAGCCCAGTACAAACTCTCGCGTACTCCCAGAGCGACTCCCCCAGTGGTCGGATAGTGCAACTGCACTTACAATGGTGAATAGTGAACATATATACACGGAGTTATATTGGCAACTATATACAGCATTGATCTTACAACGGGTAGATAACTAACATATATACATGGAGTGATATTGGCAACTATATATAGTGTGAATCACATTCACCACACTGATCTCTCCCTAAAACTCCTAGGCACAGCAGCGCTGCCTGCTGCCTGTCGGGGTCGCCCTATAACTGCCGCGCCACCGCCATGTGCGACCCGTGGGTGCCACCTTCTTTGATTTTGCCTCTCACACGCGACCCATAGGGGCCGCCATCTTGGGACAATCCGCAGCCTCCTGGGAGCCCTGCTCACATGCCGCTACCTCTGACCGGCCTACCCATCACCTTTCGAAGCTCACCTCCATCACGCTTGACCATTCCCAACCTAATCACCTTGCAAAATCTACGATGACCGTCCGGATCAACGGGCACGAGACGCCCTGCCTTTTCGACTCCGGGAGCACAGACAGCTTCATACACCCAGATACGGTAAGGCACTGCTCCCTCTGAATTTTACAGAAGATACAGTGCCCAGGAGGGGGCCTTTATCAGGTCGGAGGTCCAATGACTCTTACAAGAGGGGATAATTGAGGCTTGTAGCCCCTGGACAGCCCAAGTGGTGGTCGTCAAGACTGGGGAGAAGCACCGGATGGACATGAACTAGTCAGACCATCAACCGGTACACGCAGCTCGATGCGTACCCCCTCCCCCACATATCTGACATGGTCAACCAGATTGCTCAGTATCGAGTCTTCTCCACAGTTGACTTGAACCATGTGTACCGAGGTAGTGTGTATTCTCAGACTTTTGTATCTTGTTGCAGAGGGAGGAGCCAAGTCCTAGGTTTTGGAGTTGTGATATGAGCTTGGCTGGGATTATTCTGTTGAAGGCGTACCACCAGCTCGCTATCCGCCCAGATGACTGCCAGTTCACCGCCTTTGAGGCAGATGGCTGCCTCTACCACTTCCTCAGGGTTCCCTTCGGCGTCGCCAATGGGGTCTCGGTCTTCCAACGAGAAATGAACCGTTTGGTTGACCAGTACGGGCTGCGGGCCACGTTCCCGTACTTAGACAATGTCACCATCTGCGGCCATGACCAACATGACCAAGGCAAAAACTTCCGGCACTTCCTCCACACCGCTAAACTCCTGAACCTCACCTACAATAAGGAAAAATGTGTTTTCCGCACAACCCGCCTAGCCATCCTTGGCTACGTCGTGGAAAACGGAGTCCTAGGGCCCGACCCTGACCGAATACGCCCTCTCCTGGAACTCCCCCTCTCCCACTGCCCCAAGGCCCTGAAGAGATGCCTGGGGTTCTTCTCTTACTGTGCCCAGTGGGTGCCTGATTATGCGGACAAGGCCCGTCCACTCCATCCGGTCACTCCTATGTACTGCCACGAACGTATGTTTGTCTTCCCCAGGAGGTCGACCTCCGGGGTCTTGCTCCCATCCTGGCTGACAGTCCCAGAGACCGTCTTCCTCCGGAAGCATACAAGGAGTTATGAATCAGATCCCCTTGTTGAGAAGGTCCTGCTCCTCCATGACAATCCACAATATGCCTACGTGGCACATCAGGACAGGCGACAGGACACAGTCTCCCTCCGGGATTTGGCACCTGCAGGTTCCCCAGCGACCATCACCACCACCCCCGCCCACACACTGACCCCCCCCCCCCCACCAACTCAACTACGGATGAAGAGGAAGACAACACGCTCCCGGATGCACAGGTCTCGACACCGGTGCCAAAACCACAGCCGGTACTGAGGCGATCACGGCGGAAGGTCAAGGCCCCCGACAGACATGATCTTTAAGTCCACTTCACCCTCGCTGGACTCTTTTTTTTCACAGGGGGTGAATGTGGTAAACCACTGTAGAAAATATGTGTATTGTAAACTGCTACTGTATTACATGTGATGTGGTAAACCATTGTAGTATATAATATATGTATTGTGGTAAACTGCCACTGTAATATATGTAATGTGGTAAAGCACTAGCTGCTGGCTCCACCTCCCCTCGGGCTCGGTATAAAGGTGGCTGGTTTCCGCCGTTGCCTCAGTTCGGGATCCGAGGCCAGAAGGCTGTCCGTTTAGTTTATTAAAGCCTCAGTTACGTTCACCACTCGTCGTGTGTTCATTGATGGTATATCAATGGAGTTGATGTGTCTCGTGACCAATCTCTCAAAGCACTTCATAATGATCTGTCAAGACCACCGGACGGTAGCCATTGAGGCACGTTGCCTCAACATGTTTCGTTGCCTCAACTGAATGAATCAGTTTATAGAGATAGGGAGTGTTGTGGTGCTTGAGGAGGTTGCAGAGATGGAGAGGGTTGTGGGGACTGGAGGAGATAAAGTGATAGGGGAGGTTTGTAAGGTCTGGAGGAGGTTACAGTGATAAGGAGGGTTGTTGGGCTGGAGAATGCTTCCAAGATGGGAACATTTTGGGGCTGATCGAGGTTACAGAGATGGGGAGAGTTATGGGGCTGTAGGGGATTACAGAGATAGAGAGGATTGTGAGGCTAGAGGAGGTTACACAGATAGAGAGGGTTAGAGGGGCTGGCGGAGGTTGCAGAGAGAGGGAGGGTTGTGGGGCTAGAGGAGGTTGCAGAGATTTTAAAAACATTTTAGCCAATGCAGAAAGAGTAGCCATTTGTTCCGTAACCCTGCAGAACCGAATGGCTCTGGACTATGTTCTTGCTGAAAAGGGTGGACCTTGCAGCCTGATAGGGGCAGAGTGCTGCACCTATATTCCAGACAACTCTGTGGAAATTACTAATTTAGCCGATCACATCAAAACGCAAAAAAATATACTCAAACAACCACTAGCCAACACTCTTGTGGAGCTGGGCATCTGGATGGCTGGGCTCAATGGTTCAATACTTAATCTAATTTCTCATTGCAATTTCATTGTATATTGTGTTTCTATGCTAATTAACCATTGCTTTAAACGGCTAACCGAAGCTGCTGCTGAGGTTATGCCTCTCAAAACTACCCATCAGCCCCTTTTACCAAATAAGCGTGCTTCCTATATTTAAAGGCTTGTAACACTTTATAGGATTGCCCATTCCAGTGTTGAAGCTGTTCCTAAACAAAGGGACCATCAAAGGTTCCTGGGAATGTGTTCCCCTCGCTATTTCCTGCTTGCTAGCTTTTATTGATGCATTTTCTTAGAATTATGAGAAGAATCAAAGGGGGGAATCGTAGGGAAATAGTTCAAATCCAAGTTTTTAAAATCTTGGTAACTGCAGTTGAAGTACAAATTTGCATTGTTCTGAGTCAAGGTCAGCTTTGCAGTGAAACCTTAAACCGGACTCTTAGCTAGACTGGAAAAGGGGAGTAAAGGGAGTAAGTCAGATATCAATGTGAGTGATGGTACAGAGCACCATTCAGAAGTCACAATTCAAAACTTGTAAACCAGTGGGAAGCAAAGAGAGGGGTGGTATCAAACACAGGTATAAGGTTACTAGCACAAGTGTGTGTTTCCTGTCTGTGTTTCTCTTCTCTCCCTCCCTCTTTGTTCTTCTTATGGCCTGCTGGGCCTTTATTTCTTTTGTTCAGTAGTTTTTGTAATTTCTGAAGTGTACTAACTAGATGTTTGCAACAAAACTCAATCATGCACTGCCACCGGACCTTTGACTCTTATTTGAAAAATATGAGATCCTACACTGAGTAAGTACCACTTGGTAGCATGGTTGATGACCCCTTCCATCACTTTGCTGAAGATGGAGAGTAGACTGATAGGGAGATAATTGGCTGGTTGAATTTATCTTGTTTCTTGTACCGGACACAACTGGGCTATTTTCCACATTGCCGGGTAGATGCCAGTGTTGTAACTGTACTGGAACAACTTTGAAAGGGGCATGGCAAGTTCTGGAGGGTGAAATGGGTTGAATCAAGTTGGCTGAAGATTGGCATCTGTGATGCTGGAGACCTCCAGAGGAGGCCGTAATGGATCATCCACTCGGCTCTTCTGGCTGAAGACTTGCGAATGCTTTAGCCTTGTCCTTTGCACAGATCATTGAGAATGGGAATATTTGTGGCGCCCCCTCCTCCAATGTGTTGGCTAATTGTCCACCACCATTTACAGCTGGATGTGGCAGGACTGCAGAGCTTAGATCATCCAGTTGATACCTCATTGTCAAGTATGCCTGATTGTCAGGTGGATGTACCTTTAAGAAATGGGTGTGTATCAAATAGCTGCAGTGATGTCAATACGTAAATGGAGCTGGGCAGTCTTTTTACATTCGTTTTGAGCTGAAAAGTTGCTTTGTGGCTATGTTTCAGGTTTTTTCATTTGGAGAGCTGCATTCAAACAAGAAGCTGCATATATCTCGCTCTCTGAAGTATTTCTCCAGATCACTTGATTATTTTAAAGTAATACCTGTTTCTGTAGAGAGTTAAAACCTGCTGTCTTTCTTTAAAAAAGGGTTTAACTGATGGATGTTGCTCAGAAAGGTATTAAGGGTTACCTATAGAGTATTGTATCTGTGGGGTTACGTGTGTTGGTGGTTAAAGGATGTTTACTGTGTGTTGTTATGGGCCAGAGTTTAGAGAACCCCAAAGTGTACATGGAGTTCACCTGACCCACAACTTTTCAGAGCTTGTGGTATGGGGAGCACACGGCCCACTCTACAGGTGTGGTACAGTAGAAATCGAAAAGTTTTTTTTTAAGCAAAACAATGTTTATTCTATGAATTCAAGTTAACCTTTTCAAAACTGTTAAGAGCCAGGGTTTAGAAAACCCCAGAGTGTATCATGAAGTTCGCCTGACCCATAACCTTTAATAGATTGTGGTATTGGGAGCACACGGCCCACTCTACAGCAGAAAAGCTGCTTTAATTTTTTCTCATGTTCCAGTTGTTTAATTTGTAAATGAATTTTTGCCATTTCCAATGAGTCAAACTGTGTCTCAGGCAACTTTAAATGCTCAGCCACCGCCATAATTACCTCACCTTTTTGCATTTTGTCAGGTAATGTTAACTGCAATGTTTCTGCCAAATCTAACAGTTTGCTTTTAGTCTCTGTCCGTAAGGTACTGCGTGTGATCGTCTCCACCCCCAAACACTTCAGAGCCTCTGAAAGAGCCATTGTCCACAACACACTCCCCACTTAAACTAGAATACCACATCTGAAAAGCGAACACAATATGCTCACTCCTCACTGTCTTTAAGTTCACTTAGCCAATCCAATAGATAGACTTTTATCTCCCTCAAGCCCCCAATTTGTTATGGGCCAGGGTTTAGAGAACCCCAAAGTGTATCATGGAGTTCACCTGACCCACAACTTTTAATAGATTGTGGTATGGGGAGCACACGGCCCACTCTTCAGGGGTGGTACAGCAGAAATGGAAAACTTTTTTAAGCAAAACAATGTTTATTCTATGAACTCAAGTTACCACTTTGAAAATCCCAAATGAACATTCATAAGCTTGCAGAGATTCACACACATCCTGCTGTGATTGCAGATTCTCCAAAACTAAAATGAAACCAAACCCAAACTGCAGCAAACAGCCGAAAGCAAAAGTAAAAAGTTGACAGACAGCCCAGCTCCACCCACTCTCTGACATCACTGCAGTAATAAACACACATTTTGTGAAGGTACTCTCACTGCAAATATTTATATACACACTGTTATGGGCCAGGGTTTAGAGAACCCCAAAGTGGATCATGGAGTTCACCTGACCCACGACTTTTAATAGATTGTGGGATGGGGAGCACACGGCCCATTCTACAGGTGCAACAGCAGAAATGGAAAAGTATCTTTAAAGCAAAACAATGTTTATTCTATGAACTCAAGTCAACCTTTTTAAAACATACAGCGAACAACTTAGCAACCATTAATTCAAATACAACCCCCATAGAATACAACACTAAATGATCCTGAAGCTGTCCTTTTAACATCCATAAGACTTGACAGAAGCACATCAGGTTCAAGTCACTTGGGTGTGTCTGTTCTTTTTGGTTTTGGTTCAGCTGCAGTTGGAGCTGCAGTCAGCCAGAGAAGGTGTAATGTTGTTTCTCTCTCCCATGTATAGACTATCTCTTGATCATTTGATGAATTCAGAGTGATAACTGTTCTCAGTAGTAAATTTAAACCTTATGTGCTTCTGTGAAAAGGTTTTTTTCTTTATGTCTTATGGATGTTAAAAGGAAAGTAAGGATTACTTAGTGTTGTATAATTTGGGGGTTGTTTAATGGTTGCTAAGATGTTCACTGTAAATTTTAAAAAGGTTAACCAGCTGTAGTCCAGAAGCCAGTGTTGAGAGTAGTGAGGTACTGAGGAGGGTATCAAGGTCGCAGGAGTGCACTGGCAGACAGGAAGGTGGGTTAAAGTGTGTCTACTTCAATGCAAGGAGCATCCGGAATAAGGTAGGTGAACTTGGAGTGTGGTTGGTACTTGGGACTACGATGTTGTGGGCATTACGGAGACGTGGTTAAAACAGGGACAGGAATGGTTGTTGGATGTTCCAGGTTATAGATGTTTCAGTAAGAGTAGGGAAGGTGGTAAAAGAGGTGGAGGAGTAGCATTATTAATCAAGGATAGTTTAACGACTGCAGAAAGGCAGTTTGAGGGGGATCTGCCTACTGAGATAATATAGGCTGAAGTTAGAAATAGGAAAGGAGCGGTCACGTTGTTAGGAGTTTTCTGTAGGCCCCAGATAGTAATACAGATCTGTAAAGACTTAATTACCTGCAAATGCTCGCATTCTAAGCATTGTCTGGCATCTTTGAATTTGTCTACATATCTGTTTCTGGAACATACCTCTTCATTCACCTTGGGAAGGAGCAGTACTCCGAAAGCTAGTGTTCGAAACAAACATGTTGGACTTTAACATGGTGTTGTAAGACTTCTTACTGTCCTCACCCCAATCCAACGCCGGCATCTCCACATCATCAGTAATAGATGATGTGGGCCGCTGCTGTTTGTCATTTTTATAAATGAGGCAGTATAATGATGGGTGAGTAAATTTGCAGATGACGCTAAAGTCAGTTGAGTTGTGGACAGTGCAGAAGGATGTTACAAGTTACAGAGGAACATAGATAAGCTGCAGAGCTGGGCTGACAGGTGGCAAATGGAGTTTCATGCAGAAAAGTGTGAGGTGATTCATTTTGGAAGGAATAACAGGAAGACAGAGTACTGGGCTAATGGTAAGATTCTTGGTAGTGTGGACGAGCAGAGAGATCTCGGTGTCCATGTCCATAGATCCCTGAAAGTTGCCACACAGGTTGAGAGGGTTGTTAAGAAGGCGTAAGATGTGTTAGCTTTTATTGGTAGAGGAATTGAGTTTCGGAGCCATGAGGTCATATTGCAGTTGTACAAAACTCTGGTACGGCCGCATTTGGAGTATTGCGTGCAGTTCTGGTCACCACATTATAGGAAGGATGTGGAAGCATTGGAAAGGGTACAGAGGAGATTTACAAGGATGTTGCCTGGTATGGAGGGAAGATCTTACGAGGAAAGGCTGAAGGACTTGAGGCTGTTTTCGTTAGAGAGAAGAAGATTAAGAGGTGACTTAATTGAGGCATACAAGATGATCAGAGGATTAGAAAGAGTGGACATTGAGAGCCTTTTTCTTCGGATGGTGATGTCCAGCACAAGGGGACATAGCTTTAAATTGAGGGGAGATAGATATAGGACAGATGTCAGAGGTAGGTTCTTTACTTGGAGAGTAGTAGGGGCATGGAATGTCCTGCCTGCAACAGTAGTGGACTCGCCATCACTAAACGCATTCAAATGGTCATTGGATAGGCATATGGACGATAAGGGAATAGTGTAGATGGGCTTTAGAGGGGTTTCACAGGTCGGCGCAACATCGAGGGCCGAAGGGCCTGTACTGCGCTGTAATGTTCTATGTTCCATGTTCTACAGATGGGAGGAAGAAATTGAAAAACATATGAATAGGTGTGGAGGTCTCAGGGTATTTGTCATGGGGGACTTTAACTTTCCAAATATTGATTGGTACCTCTTTTGGTCGAACAGTTCGGATGGGGCAGTTTTTGTACAGTGTGTGCCGGAGGGTATCCTGACACAATATATGGATAGGCCGAAAAGAGGTGGAGCCACATTGGATTTGGTACTGGGTAATGAACCGGGCCAAGTGTTAGATTTGTTTGTGGGAGAGAACTTCGGAAATAGTGACCACAATTCAGTGTCTTTCACTATTGCAATGGAGAGGGATAGGGACATACGGCAGGGCAAGGTTTATAATTGGGGAGGGGTAATTATGTGCAATTAGGCAAGATTAGGGAGCAGAATATGGGAACATAAACTGTCAGGGAAAGGCACAAATGAAAACTGGAGCTTGTTCAAGAAACAAATACTGCGTGTCCTTGATAGGTATGTCCCTGTCAAGTAGGGAGGAAATGGCCGTGTGAGGGAACCATGGTTCACAAAAGAAGTTGAATGTCTTGTCAAGAGGAAAAAGGAAGAGTATGTAAGGATGAGAAAACAGGGTTCAGTTGCATCGCTTGAGGGTTACAAAGTAGCAAGGAATGAGCTGAAAAAAGGGGCTTAGGAGAGCTAGGAAGGGGCATGAGGAGTCCTTGGCGGGTCGGATGAAGGAAAACCCCAAGGCGTTAGGTGAGAAGTAAAAGAATGACCAGAGTGAGGTTAGGGCCAGTCAAGGACAGTAGTGGGAACTTGTGCATGGAGTCAGAAGATATAGGAGAGGCGTTGAATGAATACTTTTCTTTAGTGTTCACCATGGAGAGGGGCCATGTTTTTGAGGATGAGAGTGTGTTACAGACGGGTAGGCTGCAGGAAGTAGATGTTCTGAGGGAGGATGTATTAGCAATTTTGAAAAACCTTAGGGTCGACAAGTCCCCTGGGCCAGATGGGATGTATCCTAGGATTCTTTGGGAGGCAAGGGATGAGATTGCAGAGCCTTTGGCTTTGATCTTTGGGTCCTCACTGTCCACGGGAATAGTGCCAGAGGACTGGAGAGTGGCGAATGTTGTTCCTCTGTTCAAGAAAGGGAATAGGAATGACCCTGGTAATTATAGGCATGTTAGTCTTACTTCGGTGGTCGGTAGGTTAATGGAATAGATCCTGAAGGATAGTATTTATGACCATTTGGAAAGATTCAGCTTAATCCGGGACAGTCAACACAGATTCGTGAAGGGTAAGTCTTGCCTCACAAATTTGACTGAAGTCTTTGAAGAGGTAACTAAGTGTGTCGATGAAGGTAGAGCAGTTGATGTCTTGTACATGGATTTTAGTAAGGCGTTTGACAAGGTTCCCCATGGTCGGCTCATGAAGAAAGTAAGGAGGTGTGGGATTGAAGGAAATTTGGCCAATTGGATAAGTAACTGGCTATCACATTTTCAGACTGGAGGCCAGTTACCAGCGGTGTACCACAGGGATTAGTGCTGGGTCCCATGCTATTTGTGATTTTTATCAATGACTTGGCGAAGGGGGCTGAAGGGTGGGTCAGTAAATTTGCTGATGACACCAAGATTGGTGGAATAGTGGATGAGGTGAAGGGCTGTTGTAAGCTGAAAAGAGACATTGATAGGATGCAGAGCTGGGTTGAAAAATGGCAGATGGAGTACAACTCTGATAAGTGCGAGGTGATTCATTTTGGTAGGAAAAATTTGAATGCGGATTACAGGGTCAACGGCAGGGTTCTGAGGAATGTGGAGGAATAGAGAGATCTTGGGGTTCATGTCCACAGATCTCTGAAGGTTGCCACTCAAGTGGATAGAGCCATGAAGAAGGCCGAAAGTGTGTTAGCGTTTATTAACAGTTTAATAAACTTTAATAAAATTAAGAGCCGTGGGGTTATGCTGCAACTGTACATGACCCTGGTGAGACCACATTTGGAGTATTGTGTGCAGTTCTGGTCACCTCACTATATAGGAAGGATATGGAAGCATTGGAAAGGGTTCAAAGGAGATTTACCAGGATGCTGCCTGGTTTGGAGGATAGGTCTTATGGTGAAAGGTTCAGGCAGCTAGGGCTTTTCTCTTTGGAGCGGAGGAGGATGACAGCCGACTTAATAGAGGTTTATAAAATGATGAGGGGGATAGATAGAGTGGACGTTCAGAGACTATTTCCTCGGGTGGATGAAGCTGTTACAAGGGGGCATAAGTATAAGGTTCAGGTGGGAGATATAGGAGGGATGTCCGAGGTAGGTTACTCAGAGAGTGGTTAGGGTGTGGAATGGACTGCCTGCTGTGATAGTGGAGTCGGACACTTTAGGAACTTTCAAGCGGTTATTGAATAGGCACATGGAGCACACCAGAATGACAGGGAGTGGCATAGCTTGATCTTGGTTTCGGAAAAGGCTCGTCAAGAGGAAGAAGAAGGCTTATATTAGGATGAGACATGAAGGCTCAGTTAGGGCACTTGAGAGTTACAAGTTAACCAGGAAGGACCTAAAGGGAGAGTTAAGAAGAGCGAGGAGAGGATACGAAAAGTCGTTGGCGGATAGGATCAAGGAAAACCCTAAGGCTTTCTACAGGTATATCAGGAACAAAAGAATGACTAGAGTAAGATTAGGGCCAATCAAGGATAGTAGTGGAAAGTTGTGTGTGGAAACAGAGGAGATGGGGGAAGCGTTAAATGGATATTTTTTGGGATTTATCCTAGGATTCTCTGGGAAGCCAGGGAGGAGATTGCAGAGCTTTTGTCCTTGAACTTTATGTCGTCTTTGTCGACAGGAATAGTGCCGGAAGACTGGAGGATAGCAAATGTTGTCCCCTTGTTCAAGAATGGGAGTAGAGACAACCCTGGTAATTATAGACCTGTGAGCCTTACTTCGGTTGTGGGTAAAATGTTGGAAAAGGTTATAAGAGAGAGGGTTTATAATCATCCTGAAAAGAACAAGTTGATTAGCGATAGTCAACACGGCTTTGTGACGGGTAGGTCATGCCTCATAAACCTTATTGAGTTTTTTGAGAAGATGACCAAACAGGTAGATGAGGGTAAAGCGGTTGATGTGGTGTATATGGATTTCAGTAAGGCGTTTGATAAGGTTCCCCACGGTAGGCTATTGCAGAAAATAAGGAAGTATGGGATTGAAGGTGATTTAGCGGTTTGGATCAGTAATTGGCTAGCTGAAAGAAGACAAAGGGTGGTGGTTGATAGCAAATGTTCATCCTGGAGTTCAGTTACTAGTGGTGTACCGCAAGGATCTGTTTTGGGGCCAGTGCTGTTTGTCATTTTTATAAATGACCTGGAAGAACAAAGAACAAAGAATATTACAGCACAGGAACAGGCCCTTCAGCCCTCCCAGCCTGCGCCGATCCAGATCCTTTATTTAAACCTGTCTCCTATTTTCCAAGGTCTACTTCCCTCTGATCCCGCCCATTCATATACCTGTCTAGATGCTTCTTAAATGATGCTATCGTGCCCGCCTCCACCACCTCCGCTGGTAAAGCGTTCCAGGCACCTACCACCCTCTGCGTAAAAAACTTTCCACGCACATCTCCCTTAAACTTTCCCCCTCTCACCTTGAAATCGTGACCCCTTGTAACTGACACCCCAACTCTTGGGAAAAGCTTGTTGCTATCCACCCTGTCCATACCTCTCATAATTTTGTAGACCTCAATCAGGTCCCCCCTCAACCTCCATCTTTCCAACGAAAACAATCCTAATCTACTCAACCTTTCTTCATAGCTAGCACCCTCCATACCAGGCAACATCCTGGTGAACCTCCTGTGCACCCTCTCCAAGGCATTGCACATCCTTTTGGTAATGTGGCGACCAGAACTGCACGCAGTATTCCAAATGTGGCCGAACCAAAGTCCGACACAACTGTAACATGACCTGCCAACTCTTATACTCAATACCCCGTCCGATGAAGGCAAGCATGCTGTATGCCTTCTTGACCACTCTATCAACCTGCGTTGCCACCTTCAGGGTACAATGGACCTGAACTCCCAGATCTCTCTGCACATCAATTTTCCCCAAGACCTTCCATTGACCATATAGTCCGCTCTTGAATTTGATCTTCCAAAATGCATCACCTCGCATTTGCCTGGATTGAACTCCATCTGCCATTTCTCTGCCCAACTCTCCAATCTATCTATATTTTGTTGTATTCTCTGACAGTCCTCCTCGCTATCTACAACTCCACCAATCTTAGTATCATCTGCAAACTTGCTAATCAGACCACCTATACCTTCCTCCTGGTCATTTATTTAGATCACAAACAACAGTGGTCCGAGCACGGATCCCTGTGGAACACCACTAGCCACCCTTCTCCATTTTGAGACACTCCCTTCCACCACTACTCTCTGTCTCCTGTTGCCCAGCCAGTTCTTTATCCATCTAGCTAGTACACCCTGAACCCCATACGACTTCACTTTTTCCATCAACCTGCCATGGGAAACCTTCTCAAACGCCTTACTAAAGTCCATGTATACGACATCTACAGCCCTTCCCTCATCAATTAACTTTGTCACTTCCTCAAAGAATTCTATTAGGTTTGTAAGACATGACCTTCCCTGCACAAAACCATGCTGCCTATCACTGATAAGCTAATTTTCTTCCAGATGTGAATAGATCCTATCCCTCAGTATCTTCTCCAACAGTTTTCCTACCACTGACGTCAAGCGCACAGATCTATAATTCCCTGGATTATCCCTGCTACCCTTCTTAAACAAAGGGACAACATTTGCAATTCTCCAGTCCTCCGGGATCTCACCTGTGCTCAAGGATGCTTCAAAGATATCTGTTAAGGCCCCAGCTATTTCAACCCTCACTTCCCTCAGTAACCTGGGATAGATCCCATCTGGTCCTGGGGACTTGTCCACCTTAATGTCTTCTAGAATACCCAAAACTTCCCCCTTCCGTATGACATCTTGACCGAGAGTATTTAAACATCAATCCCTAGCCTCAACATCCGTCTTGTCCCTCTCCTTTTTGAATACCGATGCAAAGTACTCATTAAGAATCTCACCCATTTCCTCTGAGTCCACGCATAAATTCCCTCTTTTGTCTTTAAGTGGGCCAATCCTTTCTCTAGTTACCCTCTTGCTCCTTACATACGAATAAAATGCTTTGGGATTTTCCTTAACCCTGTTAGCCAAAGATATTTCATGACCCGTTTTAGCCCACTTTATTGCGCGTTTGAGATTCGTCCTACTTTCCCGATATTCCTCCAAAGCTTCATCAGTTTTGAATTGCCTCGATCCTATGTATGCTTCCTTTTTCATCTTAGCTAGTCTCACAATTTCACCCGTCATCCATGGTTCCCTAATCTTGCCATTTCTATCTTTCATTTTCACAGGAACATGTCTGTCCTGCACTCTAATCAACCTTTCCTTAAAAGACTTCCACATTTCAAATGTGGATTTACCCTTAAACAGCTGCTCCCAATCCACATTCCCTAGCTCCTGCCGAATTTTGTTATACTCTGCCTTTCCCCAATTTTGTACTCTTACTTTCGGACCCCTCTTGTCCTTGACCATGAGTATTCTAAAACTTACGGAATTGTGATCGCTATTCCCAAAGTAATACATAGAACATAGAACATAGAACAGTACAGCACAGAACAGGCCCTTCGGCCCTCGATGTTGTGCCGAACAATGACCACCCTACTTAAACCCACGTAACCCGTATACCCGTAACCCAACAATCCCCCCATTAACCTTACACTACGGGCAATTTAGCATGGCCAATCCACCTAACCCGCACATCTTTGGACTGATGTCCAAATCACCGACTGAAACTTCAACCTCCTGGCCGGGATCATTCCCCAATACCAGGTCCCCTTCCCGAGTTGGACTATTTACATACTGCTCTAAAAAGCTCTCCTGGATGCTCCTTACAAACTCTGCTCCATCTACGCCTCCAACACTACACGAATCCCATTCAATGTTGGGGAAGTTAAAATCTCCCATCACAACCACTCTATTGCTCCTACATTTTTCTATAATCTGTCTGCATATTTGTACCTCTACTTCATGCTCGTTTTTGGGAGGCCTGTAGTAAAGTCCCAACAATGTTACTGCACCCTTCCTATTGCTCAGCTCCACCCATATTGCCTCAGGGCTCGAATCCTCCATCGTGCCCTCCTTAATCACAGCTGTGATATCATCTCTGATGAGTAATGCAACTCCTCCACCCCTTCTACCTCACTCTCTATCCCTCCTGAAGCATCTATACCCTGGGATATTCAGTTGCCAGTCCTGCCCTTCCCTCAACCAAGTCTCAGTAATACCAATAGCATCATATTCCCAGGTACTGATCCAAGCCCTAAGTTCATCTGCCTTACCTGCTACACATCTCGCATTAAAACAAATGCACCTCAGACCACCTGTCCTTTTGCGTTCATCATCTCTTCCCTGTCTACTCTTCCCCTTAGTCACATTGAGTTTATTGTCTCGTACCTTACTGGCTTTAGTTGCTGCTTCTTTACTGACCTCTAACTTCCTAATCTGGTTCCCATCCCCCTGCCACATTAGTTTAACACCTCCCCAACAGTGTTAGCAAAAGCACCCCCTAGGACATTGGTTCCAGTCCTGCCCAGGTGTAGACCATCCGGTTTGTAATGGTCCCACCGCCCCCAGAACCGGTTCCAATGTCCCAAAAATCTGAACCCCTCCCTCCTGCACCATCTCGCAAGCCACGTATTCATTCTGACTATTCTTGAATTTCTACTCTGACTGTCCCGTGGCACTGGTAGCAACCCTGAGATTACTAGCTTTGAGGTCCTACTTTTTAACTTATCTCCTAACTCCCTAAATTCTGATTGTAGGACCTCATCCCTTTTTTTTACCTATATCGTTAGTGCCTATATGCACCACGACAACTGGCTGTTCACCCTCCCCCTTCAGTATGTCCTGCACTGGTGTAGAAGGATGGGTTAGTAAATTTGCAGATGACATGAAGGTCGGTGGAGTTGTGGATAGTGCTGAAGGATGTTTTTTTTTTTTAGAACAGTACAGCACAGAACAGGCCCTTCAGCCCTCGATGTTGTGCCGAGCAATGATCACCCTACTTAAACCCACGTAACCCGTATACCCGTAACCCAACAATCCCCCCATTAACCTAACACTACGGGCAATTTAGCATGGCCAATCCACCTAACCCGCACATCTTTGGACTGTGGGAGGAAACCGGAGCACCCGGAGGAAACCCACGCACACACAGGGAGGACGTGCAGACTCCACACAGACAGTGACCCAGCCGGGAATCGAACCTGGGACCCTGGAGCTGTGAAGCATTGATGCTAACCACCATGCTACCGTGAGATGTTATAGGATACAGAGGGACATAGATAAGCTGCAGAGCTGGGCTGAGAGGTGGCAGATGGAGTTTAATGCGGAAATGTGTGAGGTGGTTCACTTTGGAAGGAGTAACAGGAATGCAGAGTACTGGGCTAATGGCAAGATTCTTGGTAGTGTAGATGAACAGAGAGATCTCGGCATCCAGGTACATAAATCCCTGAAAGTTGCCACGCAGGTTAATAGGGCTGTTAAGAAGGCATATGGTGTGCTAGCCTTTATCAGTAGGGGGATTGAGTTTCGGAGCCACGGGGTCATGCTGCAGCTGTACAAAACTCTGGTGTGGCCGCACCTGGAGTACTGCATGCAGTCTGGTCACCACATTATAGGAAGGTTCTGGAAGCTTTGGAAAGGGTTCAGAGAAGATTTACTGGGATGTTGCCTGGTATGGAGGGAAAGTCTTGCGAGGAAAGACTCAGGGACCTGAGGTTGTTTTCGTTAGAGAGAAGGCTGAGAGGTGACTTAATAGAGACATATAAGATAGTCAGAGGGTTAGATAGGGTGGACAGTGACAGTCTCTTTCCTCGGATGGTGATGACCAACACGAGGGGACATAGCCTTAAATTGAGGGGTGGTAGATATAGGACAGATGTCAGAGGCAGTTTCTTTACTCAGAGAGTAGTAGGGGTGTGGAACACCCTGCCTAAAACAGTAGTAGACTCGCCAAATTTAAGGGCATTTAAGTGGTCACTGGATAGACATATGGATGAAAATGGAATAGTGTAGGTCAGATAGGCTTCAGATGGTTTCACGGGTCGGCGCAACATCGAGGGCCGAAGGGCCCGTACTGCGCTGTAATGTTCTATGTTCTCTGTAAGCACCGGCATCGGGTGAAGCATACAGGGGTGCAGTGTTAATGAGGTCAGTCCATAAGAGGGTCATTTAGGTGTCTGGTGACTGGGGAAGAAGCTGTTTTTGAGTCTGTTCGTGCGTGTTCTCAGACTTCTGTATCTCCTGCCCGATGAAGAAGTTGGAAGAGTGAGTAAGCCGGGTGGGAGGGGTCTTTGATTATGCTTCCCGCTTTCCCCAGGCAGCGGGAGGTGTAGATGGAGTCAGTGGATGGGAGGCAGGTTCGTGTGATGGACTGGGCGGTGTTCATGACTCTGAAGTTTCTTACGGTCTTGGGCTGAGCAGTTGCCATACCAGGCTGTGATGCAGCCAGATAGGATGCTTTCTGTGGTGCATCTGTAAAAGTTGGTAAGGGTTCATGTGGACATACCGAATTTCCTTAGTTTCCTGAGGAGGTTGAGACACTATTGTGCTTTCTTGGTGATAGCGTCGACGTGAGTGGACCAGCAATAGTCTAAAATGTTTCAGCCTGTATAAGTTATGGAATGTGATTCAGGCTGTTGTCACGAGTGGCCTGAAATCAGAACAATCGAGCCTTTACTCCTGCCACCTCGTTGCCATGGAATTCAGCCCTTGTCCTTGGAGAAATGTATCAGGCTTCTCGGTTTCTTTCAAACTATGTATTTAAAAAATGAATTTTGCTGTGTCATGCTATCTTGTAAATGAATTTGCAGAATATGTATTTTTAATCCTTAATTTAAAACTGGAGCTTAATATTTACGCTAAACAGCTATCTTTTACCTATATTAGGTGTATTAGAAATACCTGGCTTCCACAGGACATCAAGATTGGTGGACTAGTGGATAATGTGGAGGGTTGTTGTAGGTTGCAAAGAGACATTGATAAGATGCAGAGCTGGGCTGAAAAGTGGCAGATGGAGTTTAACCCTGATAAGTGTGAGGTGATTCATTTTGGTAGGACAAATTTGAATGCGGATTACAGGGTTAAAGGCAGGGTTCTGAAGAATGTGGAGGAGCAAAGAGATCATGTTCATAGATCTCTGTAAGTTGCCACCCAAGTGGATAGAGCCGTGAAAAAAGCCTATAGTCTGTTACCATTTATTAACAGAGGGTTTGAGTATAAGAGCCGTGAGGTTATACTGCAACTGTACAAGACCTGGGTAAGACCACATTTGGAGTATTGTGTGCAGTTCTGGTCACCTCATTTTCGGAAGGATGTGGAGACATTGGAAAGGGCGCAAAGGAGATTTATCAGGATGCTGCCTGGATTGGAGGGTAGGTCTTATGAGGAAAGGTTGAGCGAGCTAGGGCTTTTCTCATTGGTGCGGCGGAGGATGAGAGGTGACTTAATTGAGGTGTATAAGATGGTGAGAGGGAAAGGTAGAGTGGACGTTCAGCGACATTTTCCTCGGGTGGATGTAGCTGTAACAAGGGGGCATAACTATAAGGTTCAGGGAGGAAGATATAGGAGGGTGTCAGAGGTAGGTTCTTTACTCAGAGAGTGGTTGGGGCGTGGATTGCACTCCCAGCTATGGTCATGGAGTCGGACACTTTAGGAACTTTCAAGCGGTTATTGGAAAGGCATATGGAGTGCACTAGAATGATTGGGAGTAGATTGAGTTGATCTTAGTTTCAGACCTGTTCGGCACAACATTGTGGGCCGAAGGGCCTGTACTGTGCTGTACTGTTCTATGTCGCCTGTTGCTCCACTGAAGGACTTACTGAAGAAACGTCAAAAATTTCAGTGGACAGCGGACTTTCAACAGGCATTTGACGGCCTGAAAGCTGTGATAACCAATGCTCCTGTGTTGGAGAATTGCAATGGACTCTGTGATCAGATTGAACTAAAGTATCTGACTTTAAAGAAAAATGCCGAGGCGTAGAGAAATGGACGGATCATGCAGAGACCTTCATGTTCAAAGATACTGTCAATTGAGAATCTACGAGGGAACAAGCGGTCCTAGATCTGGTCATGTGTAATGAGACAGGATTGATTAATGATCTCATAGTTAGGGATCCTCTCGGAAGCAGCGATCACAATATGGTGGAATTTAAAATATAGATGGAGGGTGAGAAGGTAAAATCAAACAGTGTTGGTGCTAAAACAAAGGAGATGGGATGAGAGAAGAACAAGCTAAGGTAGACCAGATGCAAAGACTTTATGGTGAAACAGTTGAGGAACAGTGGAGAACCTTCCGAGCGATTTTTCACAGTGCTCAGCAAAGGTTTATACCAACAAAAAGGAAGGACAGTAGAAAGCGGGAAAATCGACCGTGGATATCTAAGGAAATAAGGGAGAGTATCAAATTGAAGGAAAAAGCATACAAAGTGGCAAAGATTGGAAGGAGACTAGAGGACTGGGAAATCTTTAGGGGTCAACAGAAAGCTACTAAAAAATCTATAAAGAAGGGTAGGATAGATTATGAGAGTAAAATTGCTCAGAATATAAAAACAGATCGTAAACGTTTCTATAAATATATAAAACAAAAAAGAGTGGCTAAGATAAATATTGGTCCTTAAGAGGATGAGAAGGGAGTTTTAATAATGGGAGTTGAGGAAATGGCTGAGGAACTGAACAGGTTTTTTGGATCGGTCTTCACAGTGGAAGACACAAATAACATGCCAGCGACTGATAGAAATGAGGCTATGACAGGTGAGGACCTTGAGATGATTGCCCACACAGCTCCGATCCCAACCCACACAGCCCCGAGCCCATCCCGCACAGCCCCCAGCCCAGCCCGCACAGCTCCAAGCCCAGCCCGCACAACTCCGAGCCCAGCCCACACGGCTTCCCAGCCGCACAGCAGCACGGCAGCCTTGTGGATAGCACAATTGCTTCACAGCTCCTGGGTCCCAGGTTCGATTCCAGCTTGGGTCACTGTCTGTGTGGAGTCTGCACGTCCTCCCCGTGTGTGCGTGGGTTTCCTCCGGGTGCTCCGGTTTCCTCCCACAGTCCAAAGATGTGCAGGTTAGGTGGATTGGCCATGATAAATTGCCCTTAGTGTTGGGTTGGGTTATGGGGATAAGGTGGAGATGTTGACCTTGGGTAGGGTGCTCTTTCCAAGAGATGCTGCAGACTCGATGGGCCGAATGGCCTCCTTCTGCACTGCAAATTCTATGATATCACACAGCTCCCAGCCCAGCCCGCACAACCGAGCCCAGCCCACACAGCCACGAGCCCAGCCCGCACAGTCCCAAGAACCAGCCCGCACACCTCCGAGCCCAGCCCGCACACCTCCGAGCCCAGCCCGCACAGCTCTGAGCCCAGCACGCACAGCTCCGAGCCCAGCCCGCACAGCTCCCAGCCCAGCCCGCCCAGCTCCCAGCCCAGCCCGCACAGCTCCACGCCCAGCCCGCACAGCCCTGGGCCCAACCCCGAGCCCAGCCCGCACAGCCCCGAGCCCAGCCCGCACAGCCCCGAGCCCAGCCCGCACAGCCCCGAGCCCAGCCCGCACAGCTCCCAGCCCAGCCCGCACAGCTCCCAGCCCAGCCCGCACAGCTCCCAGCCCAGCCCGCACAGCTCCCAGCCCAGCCCGCACAGCTCCCAGCCCAGCCCGCACAGCTCCCAGCCCAGCCCGCACAGCCCCGAGCCCAGCCCGCACAGCCCCGAGCCCAGCCCGCACAGCCCCGAGCCCAGCCCGCACAGCCCCGAGCCCAGCCCGCACAGCCCCGAGCCCAGCCCAGCCCGCACAGCCCCGAACCCAGCCCGCACAGCCCCGAACCCAGCCCGCACAGCCCCGAACCCAGCCCGCACAGCCCCGAACCCAGCCCGCACAGCCCCGAGCCCAGCCCGCACAGCTCCCAGCCCAGCCCGCACAGCTCCCAGCCCAGCCCGCACAGCTCCCAGCCCAGCCCGCACAGCTCCCAGCCCAGCCCGCACAGCACCCAGCCCAGCCCACACAGCCCCCAGCCCAGCCCACACAGCCCCCAGCCCAATCCCCATAGCCCCGAGCCCAGCCCGCACAGCTCCCAGCCCAGCCCGCACAGCTCCCAGCCCAGCCCACACAGCCCCCAGCCCAATCCCCACAGCCCCGAGCCCAGCCCGCACAGCCCCGAGCCCAGCCCGCACAGCTCCCAGCCCAGCCCGCACAGCCCCGAGCCCAGCCCGCACAGCTCCCAGCCCAGCCCGCACAGCTCCCAGCCCAGCCCGCACAGCCCCGAGCCCAGCCCGCACAACTCCCAGCCCAGCCCGCACAGCCCCGAGCCCAGCCCGCACAGCCCCGAGCCCAGCCCGCACAGCCCCGAGCCCAGCCCGCACAGCTCCCAGCCCAGCCCGCACAGCCCCGAGCCCAGCCCGCACAGCTCCCAGCCCAGCCCGCACAGCTCCCAGCCCAGCCCGCACAGCTCCCAGCCCAGCCCGCACAGCTCCCAGCCCAGCCCGCACAGCCCCCAGCCCAATCCCCACAGCCCCGAGCTAGGCCCACACAGCCCCGAGCCCAGCCCGCACAGCTCCCAGCCCAGCCCGCACAGCTCCCAGCCCAGACCGCACAGCTCCCAGCCCAGCCCGCACAGCTCCCAGCCCAGCCCGCACAGCCCCGAGCCCAGCCCGCACAGCTCCCAGCCCAGCCCGCACAGCTCCCAGCCCAGCCCGCACAGCTCCCAGCCCAGCCCGCACAGCTCCCATCCCAGCCCAGCCCACACAGCCCCGAGTCCAGCCCGCACAGCCCCCAGCCCAGCCCGCACAGCCCCGAGCCCAGCCCGCACAGCTCCCAGCCCAGCCCGCACAGCTCCCAGCCCAGCCCGTACAGCCCCGTGCCCAGCCCGCACAGCTCCCAGCCCAGCCCGCACAGCTCCGAGCCCAGCCCCGAGCCCAGCCCGCACAGCCCCGAGCCCAGCCCGCACAGCCCCGAGCCCAGCCCGCACAGCCCCGAGCCCAGCCCGCACAGCCCCGAGCCCAGCCCGCACAGCCCCGAACCCAGCCCGCACAGCTCCCAGCCCAGCCCGCACAGCACCCAGCCCAGCCCGCACAGCTCCCAGCCCAGCCCGCACAGCTACCAGCCCAGCCCGCACAGCTCCCAGCCCAGCCCACACAGCCCCCAGCCCAATCCCCACAGCCCCGAGCCCAACCCGCACAGCTCCACTCCCAGCCCAGCCCGCACAGCTCCCAGCCAAGCCCGCACAGCTCCCAGCCCAGCCCACACAGCCCCCAGCCCAATCCCCACAGCCCCGAGCCCAACCCGCACAGCTCCACTCCCAGCCTAGCCCGCACAGCCCCGAGCCCAGCCCGCACAGCTCCGAGCCCATTCCGCACAGCTCCACTCCCAGCCTAGCCCGCACAGCCCCGAGCCCAGCCCGCACAGCTCCCAGCCCAGCCCGCACAGCTCCCAGCCCAGCCCGCACAGCTCCCAGCCCAGCCCGCACAGCCCCGAGCCCAGCCCGCACAGCCCCGAGCCCAGCCCGCACAGCTCCCAGCCCAGCCCGCACAGCCCCGAGTCCAGCCCGCACAGCCCCCAGCCCAGCCCGCACAACTCCGAGCCCAGCCCGCACAGCCCCGAGCCCAGCCCGCACAGCCCCGAGCCCAGCCCGCACAGCTCCGAGCCCAGCCCGCACAGCCCCGAGCCCAGCCCGCACAGCTCCCAGCCCAGCCCGCACAGCCCCGAGCCCAGCCCGCACAGCTCCCAGCCCAGCCCGCACAGCCCCAAGCCCAGCCCGCACAGCTCCCATCCCAGCCCAACCCGCACAGCCCCGAGCCCAGCCCGCACAGCCCCGAGCCCAGCCCGCACAGCTCCGAGCCCAGCCCGCACAGCCCCGAGCCCAGCCCACACAGCCCCGAGCCCAGCCCGCACAGGTCCGAGCCCAGTCCGCACAGCAGCGAGTCCTGCCCGCACAGCCCCGAGCCCAGCCGCACAGCTCCGAGCCCAGCCCGCACAGCCCTAGCCCAACCCGCACAGCCCTAGCCCAACCCACACAGCCCCGAGCCCAACCCGCACAGCTCCACTCCCAGCCCAGCCCGCACAGCTCCCAGCCCAGCCCGCACAGCTCCCAGCCCAGCCCGCACAGCCCTGAGCCCAGCCCGCACAGCCCCGAGCCCAGCCCCGAGCCCAGCCCAAACAGCCCCGAGCCCAGCCCGCACAGCTCCCAGCACAGCCCGCACAGCCCTGAGCCCAGCCCGCACAGCCCAGAGCCCAGCCCAAACAGCTCTGAGACCAGCCCGCACAGCCCCGAATTCAGCCCGCACAGCCCCGAATTCAGCCCGCACAGCCCCGAGCCCAGCCCGCACAGGTCCGAGCCCAGCCCGCACAGGTCCGAGCCCAGCCCGCACAGATCCGAGCCCAGCCCGCACAGCCCCGAGCCCAGCCCGCACAGCCCTGAGCCCAGCCCGCACAGCCCCGAGCCCAACCCGCACAGCCCCGAGCCCAGCCCGCACAGCTCCCAGCCCAGCCCGCACAGCCCCGAGCCCAACCCGCACAGCCCCGAGCCAAACCGCACAGCCCCGAGCCCAGCCCGCACAGCCCAGCCCCGAGTCCAGCCCGCACAGCCCCGAGCCCAGCCCGCACAGCCCCGAGCCCAGCCCGCACAGCCCAGCCCCGAGCCCAGCCCGCACAGCCCAGCCCCGAGCCCAGCCCGCACAGCCCCGAATTCAGCCCGCACAGCTCCGAGCCCATCTCGCACAGCTCCCAGCCCAGCCCGCACAGCCCCGAGCCCAGCCCGCACAGCCCCGAGCCCAGCCCGCACAGCTCCCAGCCCAGCCCGCACAGCCCCGAGCCCAGCCCGCACAGCTCCCAGCCCAGCCCGCACAGCTCCCAGCCCAGCCCGCACAGCTCCCAGCCCAGCCCGCACAGCCCCCAGCCCAATCCCCACAGCCCCGAGCTAGGCCCACACAGCCCCGAGCCCAGCCCGCACAGCTCCCAGCCCAGCCCGCACAGCTCCCAGCCCAGCCCGCACAGCCCCCAGCCCAGCCCGCACAGCTCCCAGCCCAGCCCGCACCAGCCCCGAGCCCAGCCCGCACAGCTCCCAGCCCAGCCCGCACAGCTCCCAGCCCAGCCCGCACAGCTCCCAGCCCAGCCCGCACAGCTCCCAGCCCAGCCCGCACAGCTCCCCGCCCAGCCGCAGCTCCCAGCCCAGCCCGCACAGCCCCCAGCCCAGCCCGCACAGCCCCCAGCCCAGCCCGCACAGCTCCCATCCCAGCCCAGCCCACACAGCCCCGAGTCCAGCCCGCACAGCCCCAGCCCAGCCCACACAGCTCCCAGCCCAGCCCGCACAGCCCCGAGCCCAGCCCGCACAGCCCCGAGCCCAGCCCGCACAGCTCCCAGCCCAGCCCGCACAGCTCCCAGCCCAGCCCGCACAGCCCCGAGCCCAGCCCTGCACAGCTCCCAGCCCAGCCCGCACAGCTCCGAGCCCAGCCCCGAGCCCAGCCCGCACAGCCCCGAGCCCAGCCCGCACAGCCCCGAACCCAGCCCGCACAGCTCCCAGCCCAGCCCGCACAGCACCCAGCCCAGCCCGCACAGCTCCCAGCCCAGCCCGCACAGCTCCCAGCCCAGCCCGCACAGCTCCCAGCCCAGCCCACACAGCCCCCAGCCCAATCCCCACAGCCCCGAGCCCAACCCGCACAGCTCCACTCCCAGCCCAGCCCGCACAGCTCCCAGCCAAGCCCGCACAGCTCCCAGCCCAGCCCACACAGCCCCCAGCCCAATCCCCACAGCCCCGAGCCCAACCCGCACAGCTCCACTCCCAGCCCAGCCCGCACAGCCCCGAGCCCAGCCCGCACAGCTCCGAGCCCATTCCGCACAGCTCCACTCCCAGCCTAGCCCGCACAGCCCCGAGCCCAGCCCGCACAGCTCCCAGCCCAGCCCGCACAGCTCCCAGCCCAGCCCGCACAGCTCCCAGCCCAGCCCGCACAGCCCCGAGCCCAGCCCGCACAGCCCCGAGCCCAGCCCGCACAGCTCCCAGCCCAGCCCGCACAGCCCCGAGCCCAGCCCGCACAGCCCCCAGCCCAGCCCGCACAACTCCCAGCCCAGCCCGCACAGCCCCGAGCCCAGCCCGCACAGCCCCGAGCCCAGCCCGCACAGCTCCGAGCCCAGCCCGCACAGCCCCGAGCCCAGCCCGCACAGCTCCCAGCCCAACCCGCACAGCCCCGAGCCCAGCCCGCACAGCTCCCAGCCCAGCCCGCACAGCCCCAAGCCCAGCCCGCACAGCTCCCATCCCAGCCCAACCCGCACAGCCCCGAGCCCAGCCCGCACAGCCCCGAGCCCAGCCCGCACAGCTCCGAGCCCAGCCCGCACAGCCCCGAGCCCAGCCCACACAGCCCCGAGCCCAGCCCGCACAGGTCCGAGCCCAGTCCGCACAGCAGCGAGTCCTGCCCGCACAGCCCCGAGCCCAGCCGCACAGCTCCGAGCCCAGCCCGCACAGCCCTAGCCCAACCCGCACAGCCCTAGCCCAACCCACACAGCCCCGAGCCCAACCCGCACAGCTCCACTCCCAGCCCAGCCCGCACAGCTCCCAGCCCAGCCCGCACAGCTCCCAGCCCAGCCCGCACAGCCCTGAGCCCAGCCCGCACAGCCCCGAGCCCAGCCCCGAGCCCAGCCCACACAGCCCCGAGCCCAGCCCGCACAGCTCCCAGCACAGCCCGCACAGCCCTGAGCCCAGCCCGCACAGCCCAGAGCCCAGCCCAAACAGCTCTGAGACCAGCCCGCACAGCCCCGAATTCAGCCCGCACAGCCCCGAATTCAGCCCGCACAGCCCCGAGCCCAGCCCGCACAGGTCCGAGCCCAGCCCGCACAGGTCCGAGCCCAGCCCGCACAGATCCGAGCCCAGCCCGCACAGCCCCGAGCCCAGCCCGCACAGCCCTGAGCCCAGCCCGCACAGCCCCGAGCCCAACCCGCACAGCCCCGAGCCAAGCCCGCACAGCTCCCAGCCCAGCCCGCACAGCCCCGAGCCCAACCCGCACAGCCCCGAGCCAAACCGCACAGCCCCGAGCCCAGCCCGCACAGCCCAGCCCCGAGTCCAGCCCGCACAGCCCCGAGCCCAGCCCGCACAGCCCCGAGCCCAGCCCGCACAGCCCAGCCCCGAGCCCAGCCCGCACAGCCCAGCCCCGAGCCCAGCCCGCACAGCCCCGAATTCAGCCCGCACAGCTCCGAGCCCATCTCGCACAGCTCCCAGCCCAGCCCGCACAGCCCCGAGCCCAGCCCGCACAGCCCCGAGCCCAGCCCGCACAGCTCCCAGCCCAGCCCGCACAGCCCCGAGCCCAGCCCGCACAGCTCCCAGCCCAGCCCGCACAGCTCCCAGCCCAGCCCGCACAGCTCCCAGCCCAGCCCGCACAGCCCCCAGCCCAATCCCCACAGCCCCGAGCTAGGCCCACACAGCCCCGAGCCCAGCCCGCACAGCTCCCAGCCCAGCCCGCACAGCTCCCAGCCCAGCCCGCACAGCTCCCAGCCCAGCCCGCACAGCTCCCAGCCCAGCCCGCACAGCCCCGAGCCCAGCCCGCACAGCTCCCAGCCCAGCCCGCACAGCTCCCAGCCCAGCCCGCACAGCTCCCAGCCCAGCCCGCACAGCTCCCAGCCCAGCCCGCACAGCTCCCAGCCCAGCCCGCACAGCTCCCAGCCCAGCCCGCACAGCCCCCAGCCCAGCCCGCACAGCTCCCATCCCAGCCCAGCCCACACAGCCCCGAGTCCAGCCCGCACAGCCCCCAGCCCAGCCCGCACAACTCCCAGCCCAGCCCGCACAGCCCCGAGCCCAGCCCGCACAGCCCCGAGCCCAGCCCGCACAGCTCCCAGCCCAGCCCGCACAGCTCCCAGCCCAGCCCGCACAGCCCCGAGCCCAGCCTGCACAGCTCCCAGCCCAGCCCGCACAGCTCCGAGCCCAGCCCCGAGCCCAGCCCGCACAGCCCCGAGCCCAGCCCGCACAGCCCCGAGCCCAGCCCGCACAGCCCCGAGCCCAGCCCGCACAGCCCCGAACCCAGCCCGCACAGCTCCCAGCCCAGCCCGCACAGCACCCAGCCCAGCCTGCACAGCTCCCAGCCCAGCCCGCACAGCCCCGAGCCCAGCCCGCACAGCCCCGAGCCCAGCCCGCACAGCCCCGAGCCCAGCCCGCACAGCCCCGAGCCCAGCCCGCACAGCCCCGAACCCAGCCCGCACAGCTCCCAGCCCAGCCCGCACAGCCCCGAGCCCAGCCCGCACAGCTCCCAGCCCAGCCCACACAGCCCCCAGCCCAATCCCCACAGCCCCGAGCCCAACCCGCACAGCTCCACTCCCAGCCCAGCCCGCACAGCTCCCAACCCAGCCCACACAGCCCCCAGCCCAATCCCCACAGCCCCGAGCCCAACCCGCACAGCTCCACTCCCAGCCTAGCCCGCACAGCCCCGAGCCCAGCCTGCACAGCCCCGAGCCCAGCCCGCACAGCTCCGAGCCCATTCCGCACAGCCCCGAGCCCAGCCCGCACAGCTCCGAGCCCATTCCGCACAGCCCCGAGCCCAGCCCGCACAGCTCCCAGCCCAGTCCGCACAGCTCCCAGCCCAGCCCGCACAGCTCCCAGCCCAGCCCGCACAGCCCCGAGCCCAGCCCGCACAGCCCCGAGCCCAGCCCGCACAGCTCCCAGCCCAGCCCGCACAGCTCCGAGCCCAGCCCCGAGCCCAGCCCGCACAGCTCCCAGCCCAGCCCGCACAGCCCCGAGTCCAGCCCGCACAGCCCCCAGCCCAGCCCGCACAACTCCCAGCCCAGCCCGCACAGCCCCGAGCCCAGCCCGCACAGCTCCGAGCCCAGCCCGCACAGCCCCGAGCCCAGCCCGCACAGCTCCCAGCCCAACCCGCACAGCCCCGAGCCCAGCCCGCACAGCTCCCAGCCCAGCCCGCACAGCCCCAAGCCCAGCCCGCACAGCTCCCATCCCAGCCCAACCCGCACAGCCCCGAGCCCAGCCCGCACAGCCCCGAGCCCAGCCCGCACAGCTCCGAGCCCAGCCCGCACAGCCCCGAGCCCAGCCCGCACAGCCCCGAGCCCAGCCCGCACAGCTCCGAGCCCAGTCCGCACAGCAGCGAGTCCTGCCCGCACAGCCCCGAGCCCAGCCGCACAGCTCCGAGCCCAGCCCGCACAGCCCTAGCCCAACCCGCACAGCCCTAGCCCAACCCACACAGCCCCGAGCCCAACCCGCACAGCTCCACTCCCAGCCCAGCCCGCACAGCCCTGAGCCCAGCCCGCACAGCCCTGAGCCCAGCCCGCACAGCCCCGAGCCCAGCCCGCACAGCCCCGAGCCCAGCCCAACAGCCCCGCAGCCAAACAGCCCCGAGCCCAGCCCAAACAGCCCCGAGCCCAGCCCGCACAGCTCCCAGCACAGCCCGCACAGCCCTGAGCCCAGCCCGCACAGCCCAGAGCCCAGCCCAAACAGCTCTGAGACCAGCCCGCAGAGCCCCGAATTCAGCCCGCACAGCCCCGAATTCAGCCCGCACAGGCCCGAGCCCAGCCCGCACAGGTCCGAGCCCAGCCCGCACAGGTCCGAGCCCAGCCCGCACAGCCCCGAGCCCAGCCCGCACAGCCCCGAGCCCAGCCCGCACAGCCCCGAGCCCAGCCCGCACAGCCCCGAGCCCAGCCCGCACAGCCCCGAGCCAAGCCCGCACAGCTCCCGAGCCCAGCCCGCACAGCCCCGAGCCCAACCCGCACAGCCCCGAGCCCAACCCGCACAGCCCCGAGCCCAGCCCGCACAGCCCAGCCCCGAGTCCAGCCCGCACAGCCCCGAGCCCAGCCCGCACAGCCCCGAGCCCAGCCCGCACAGCCCAGCCCCGAGCCCAGCCCGCACAGCCCAGCCCCGAGCCCAGCCCGCACAGCCCAGCCCCGAGCCCAGCCCGCACAGCCCCGAATTCAGCCCGCACAGCTCCGAGCCCATCTCGCACAGCTCCCAGCCCAGCCCGCACAGCCCCGAGCCCAGCCCGCACAGCTCCGAGCCCATCCCGCACAGCCCCGAGCCCAGCCCGCACAGCTCCAAGCCCATCCCGCACAGCCCTGAGCCCAGCCCGCACAGCCCCGAGCCCAGCCCGCACAGCTCCGAGCCCATCCCGCATAGCCCTGAGCCCAGCCCGCACAGCCCCGAGCCCAGCCCGCACAGCTCCGAGCCCATCCCGCATAGCCCTGAGCCCAGCCCGCACAGCTCCCAGCACAGCCCCGAGCCCAGCCCAAACAGCTCCGAGCCCATCCCGCATAGCCCTGAGCCCAGCCCGCACAGCCCCGAGCCCAGCCCGCACAGCTCCGAGCCCATCCCGCATAGCCCTGAGCCCAGCCCGCACAGCTCCCAGCACAGCCCCGAGCCCAGCCCAAACAGCTCTGAGCCCATCCCGCACAGCCCCGAGCCCAGCCCGCACAGCCCCGAATTCAGCCCGCACAGCCCCGAGCCCAGCCCGCACAGCCCCGAATTCAGCCCGCACAGCCCCGAGCCCAGCCCGCACAGCCCCGAATTCAGCCCGCACAGCCCCGAGCCCAACCCGCACAGCCCCGAGCCCAGCCTGCCCTGCACAGCCCAGCCCGCACCGCACAGCTCGGGGATCTGTGGGGGCGGGGTGATTGCGGGCGGGGGAGGGCTCGGGGCTGCTGCTATTGTGGCCTCGTGGGAATACGTTTGTGTAACAGATTCAAGTCAGCGCAGTTCTGCAATTCTGTGCTGGTGCAATTCTGCCCTTCTGCCACCAGGTGGAGCGTTACACAGGATTTAGGTCAATCTGCATCTGCCCCTCTCTCACCAGATGGAAGCTCTGCCTCCCTGAGATATAACTGGGCTTTGAATCGGAACGTTTGCTTGAATGTAGTGCAGAAACGGCGGCTGTATTTTAAAGAATCTTCTCAGGTTAAGCTTTAATTGGAGCTCTTCCCAACGTCTCAAGCAGAGGGTTGGAGTGTTACAGACGTGTGGAAAAGAGCATTCACCTTATCATTCCAGAGTTCTCTTTCATAGTTCTTTTTGTTTGTCTTTTGAGCAAAAAAGCCTTCACAAGCCTGTTTGCCACCTTCGAAAAGCCACTGGCTCTGAGAGAGAAGAGAGAAATCTTCAAGCTGCATCAGGGCTGAATTCAACCTCCCTGAACAGGCGGCGGAATGTGGCGACTAGGGGCTTTTCACAGCAACTTCATTTGAAGCCTACTTGTGACAATAAGCTATTTTCATTTCATTTCATTTCAACTGTCAAAATGGAGCCGCCTTCTCCTGTTCCAGAAGTTTCTGAAAAACCCAAACGAAAATCGATACAAGGCCCGCATTCTAAATGTTACGACACCCAGGGCAAGTGATTAACAGGGGTGGCACGTGGCACCGCAGCCTACGGTGCTGATGACCCAGGTTCGAACCCCAACACTGGGTCACTGTCTGTGTAGAGGTTGCACATTCTCCCTGTGTCTCCTTGGGTTTCACGCCCACAAACCAGAGATGTGCAGGATATATGGGCTCGCAGCTCTGCGGACTGGGCTCGGAGCTGTGCGGACTGGGCTCGGGGCTGTGCGGGCTGGGCTCGGAGCTGTGCGGGCTGGGCTCGGGGCTGTGCGGGCTGGGCTCGGAGCTGTGCGGGCTGGGCTCGGGGCTGTGCGGGCTGGGCTCGGGGCTGTGCGGGATGGCCTGGGAGCTGTGTGGGATTGGTTCGGAGCTTTGTGGGCTGGGTTCGTGGCTGTGCGGGCTGGGTTCGTGGCTGTGCGGGCTGTGCTCGGAGCTGTGCGGGCTGGGTTCGTGGCTGTGCGGGCAGGGCTCGGAGCCGTGCGGGCTGGGCTCAGGGCTGTGCGGGCTGGCCTGTCGGCTGGGCGGGCTGGGCTGAGAGCTGTGCGGGCTGGGCTAGAAGCTGTTCCGGGCTGGGCTCGGGGCTGTGCGAGCTGGGCTCGGAGCTGTGCGGGTTGGCCTGGGAGCTGTGTGAGATTGGCTCGGATCTTTGCGGGCTGGGTTCGTGGCTGTGCGGGCTGTGCTTGGGGCTTTGCGGGCTGTGCTGGGAGCTATGCGGGCTGGGCTCGGAGCTGTGCGGGCATGGCTCGGGGCTGTGTGGGCTGGGCGCAGGGCTATGCGGGCTGTGCTGGGAGCTATGCGGGCTGGGCTCGGAGCTGTGCGGGCTGGGCTCGTGGCTGTGTGGGTTGGGCTCGGTGCTGTGTGGGCTGGGCTCGTGGCTGTGTGGGCTGTGCTCGGAGCTGTGCGGGCTGGGCTCGGAGCTGTGTGGGATTGGCTCGGAGCTGTGCGGGCTGGGCTCGTGGCTGTGTGGGCTGGGCTCAGGGCTGTGCGGGATGGGTTCGGGGCTGTGCGGGCTGGGCTCGGAGCTGTGTGGGCTGGGCTCGGACCTGTGCGGGCTGGGCTCGGGGCTGTGCGGGCTGGGCTCAGGGCTGTGCGGGCTGGGCTCGGGGCTGTGCGGGCTGGGCTCGGGGCTGTGCGGGCTGGGCTCGGGGCTGTGCGGGCTGGGCTCAGGGCTGTGCGGGCTGGGCTCGGGGCTGTGCGGGCTGGGCTCGGGGCTGTGCGGGCTGGGCTCAGGGCTTTGCGAGCTGGGCTCGGGGTCGTGCGGGCTGGGCTCGGGGCTGTGCGGGCTGGGCTCGGGGCTTTGCGGGCTGGGCTCGGGGCTGTGAGGGCTGGGCTCAGGGTTTGCGAGCTGGGCTCGGGGTCGTGCGGGCTGGGCTCGGGGCTGTGCGGCTGTGCTCGGGGCTGTGCGGCCTGGGCTCAGAGCTGTGCGGGCTGGGCTCGGGGCTGTGCGGGCTGGGCTCAGGGCTTTGCGGGCTGGTCTCGGGGTCGTGCGGGCTGGGCTCGGGGCTGTGCTGGCTGGGCTCGGGGCTGTGCTGGCTGGGCTCGGGGCTGTGCTGGCTGGGCTCGGGGCTGTGCGTGCTGGGGTCGGGACTGTGCGGGCTGGGCTCGGGGCTGTGCGAGCTGGGCTTGGTGCTGTGTGGGCTGGGCTCGGGGCTGTGTGGGCTGGGCTCGTGGCTGTTTGGGCTGGGCTCAGGGCTGTTGCGGGTTCGGCACGGGGCTGTGCGGACTGGGCTCGGAGCTGTGCGAGCTGGGCTCGGGGCTGTGCGGGTTGGGCTCGGGGCTGTGTGGGCTGGGCTCGGGGCTGGGCTCAGGGCTGTTCAGGCTGGGCTCGTGGCTGTGCGGGCTGGGCTCGGAGCTGTGCGAGCTGGGCTCGGGGCTGTGCGGGTTCGGGTTGGGCTCGGGGCTGTGTGGGCTGGGCTCGGAGCTGGGCGGGCTGGGCTCAGGGCTATGCGTGCTGGGCTGGGAGCTCTGCGGGCTGGGTTCGGTGCTGTGCGGGCTGGGCTCGGGGCTGTGCGGGCTGATATCCGAGCTGTGCGGGCTGGGCTCGGATCTGTGTGGGCTGGGCTCGGGGCTGTGCGGGCTGGGCTCGGACCTGTGCGGGCTGGGCTCGGAGCTGTGCGGGCTGGGCTCGGACCTGTGCGGGATGGCCTTCGCGTTGTGTGGGATTGGTTCTGAGCTGTGCGGGCTGGGCTCGGGGCTGTGCGGGAGGGCTCGGGGCTGTGCTGGACGGCTCGGGGTCGTGCGGGCTGGGCTCGGGGCTGTGCGGGCTGGGCTCGGGGCTGTGCGGGCTGGGCTCGGGGCTGTGCGGGAGGGCTCGGGGCTGTGTGGGCTGGGCTCGGGGCTGTGCGGGCTGGGCTCGGGGCTGTGCGGGAGGGCTCGGGGCTGTGCGGGCTGGGCTCAGGGCTTTGCGGGCTGGAATCGGGGCTGTGCGGGCTGGGCTCAGGGCTTTGCGAGCTGGGCTCGGGGCTGTGCGGGCTGGGCTCAGGGCTTTGCGGGCTGGGCTCGGGGCTGTGAGGGCTGGGCTCAGGGTTTGCGAGCTGGGCTCGGGGTCGTGCGGGCTGGGCTCGGGGCTGTGCGGCCTGGGCTCAGAGCTGTGCGGGAGGGCTCGGGGCTGTGCGGCCTGGGCTCAGAGCTGTGCGGGCTGGGCTCGGGGCTGTGCGGGCTGGGCTCAGGGCTTTGCGGGCTGGGCTCGGAGCTGTGCGGGTTGGGCTGGGAGCTGTGCGGGCTGGGCTCGGGGCTGTGCGGGTTCGGGTTGGGCTCGGGGCTGTGTGGGCTGGGCTCGGAGCTGGGCGGGCTGGGCTCAGGGCTATGCGTGCTGGGCTGGGAGCTCTGCGGGCTGGGTTCGGTGCTGTGCGGGCTGGGCTCGGGGCTGTGCGGGCTGATATCCGAGCTGTGCGGGCTGGGCTCGGATCTGTGTGGGCTGGGCTCGGGGCTGTGCGGGCTGGGCTCGGACCTGTGCGGGCTGGGCTCGGAGCTGTGCGGGCTGGGCTCGGACCTGTGCGGGATGGCCTTCGCGTTGTGTGGGATTGGTTCGGAGCTGTGCGGGCTGGGCTCGGGGCTGTGCGGGAGGGCTCGGGGCTGTGCTGGACGGCTCGGGGTCGTGCGGGCTGGGCTCGGGGCTGTGCGGGCTGGGCTCGGGGCTGTGCGGGCTGGGCTCGGGGCTGTGCGGGAGGGCTCGGGGCTGTGTGGGCTGGGCTCGGGGCTGTGCGGGCTGGGCTCGGGGCTGTGCGGGAGGGCTCGGGGCTGTGCGGGCTGGGCTCAGGGCTTTGCGGGCTGGAATCGGGGCTGTGCGGGCTGGGCTCAGGGCTTTGCGGGCTGGGCTCGGGGCTGTGAGGGCTGGGCTCAGGGTTTGCGAGCTGGGCTCGGGGTCGTGCGGGCTGGGCTCGGGGCTGTGCGGCCTGGGCTCAGAGCTGTGCGGGAGGGCTCGGGGCTGTGCGGCCTGGGCTCAGAGCTGTGCGGGCTGGGCTCGGGGCTGTGCGGGCTGGGCTCAGGGCTTTGCGGGCTGGGCTCGGAGCTGTGCGGGTTGGGCTGGGAGCTGTGCGGGCTGGGCTCGGGTATGTGCGGGAGGTCTCGGGGTCGTGCGGGCTGGGCTCGGGGCTGTGCGGCCTGGGCTCAGAGCTGTGCGGGAGGGCTCGGGGCTGTGCGGCCTGGGCTCAGAGCTGTGCGGGCTGGGCTCGGGGCTGTGCGGGCTGGGCTCAGGGCTTTGCGGGCTGGGCTCGGAGCTGTGCGGGCTGGGCTCGGGGCTGTGCTGGCTGGGCTCGGGGCTGTGCGGAATGGCCTGGGAGCTGTGTGGGCTGGGCTCGGGGCTGTGCGGGCTGGGCTCGGGGCTGTGCGGCAGTGCTCGGGGCTGAGCGGGCTGGGCTCAGGGCTTTGCGGGCTGGGCTCGGAGCTGTGGGGGCTGGGCACGGGGCTGTGCGGGATGGCCTGGGAGCTGTGTGGGATGGGCTCGGAGCTTTTCGGGCTGGGTTCGTGGCTGTGCGGGCTGGGCTCAGAGCTGTGTGGGCTGGGCTCGGAGCTGTGCGGGCTGGGCTCAGAGCTGTGCGGGAGGGCTCGGAGCTGTGCGGGCTGGGCTCGGGGCTTTGCGGGCTGGGCTCGTGGTTGTGGGGTCTGGGCACGTGGCTGTGCGGGCTGGGCTCGGGGCTGTGCGGGCTGGGCTCGGGGCTGTGTGGGCTGGGCTCAGGGCTGTGCGGGATGGGCTCGGGGCTGTGCAGGCTGGGCTCGGGGTTGTGCGGGCTGGGCTGGGAGCTGTGCCGGCTGGGCTGAGAGCTGTGCGGGCTGGGCTGGGCTGGGCTCGGGGCTGTGCGGGCTGGGCTCGGGGCTGTGCGGGCTGGGCTCAGGGCTGTTTGGGCTGGGCTCAGGGCTGTTGCGGGTTCGGCACGGGGTTGTGCGCGCTGGGCTCGGAGCTGTGCGAGCTGGGCTCGGAGCTGTGCGGGCTGGGCTCGGGGCTGTGCGGGCTGGGCTCGGGGCTGTGTGGGCTGGGCTCGGGGTTGTGCGGGCTGGGCTCGCACCTGTGCGGGCTGGGCTCAGTGCTGGCCTGGGAGCTGGGCAGGCTGGGCTGAGACCTGTGCGGGCTGGGCTAGAAGCTGTTCCGGGCTGGGCTCGGAGCTGTGCGGGCTGGGCTCGTGGCTGTGTGGGCTGGGCTCGGTGCTGTGTGGGCTGGGCTCGGGGCTGTGTGGGCTGTGCTCGGAGCTGTGCGGGCTGGGCTCGGAGCTGTGTGGGATTGGCTCAGAGCTGTGCGGGCTGGGCTCGTGGCTGTGTGGGCTGGGCTCAGGGCTGTGCGGGATGGGCTCGGGGCTGTGTGGGCTGTGCTCGGAGCTGTGCGGGCTGGGCTCGGAGCTGTGTGGGATTGGCTCAGAGCTGTGCGGGTTGGGCTCTTGGTTGTGTGGGCTGGGCTCAGGGCAGTGTGGGATGGGCTCGGGGTCGTGCGGGCTGGGCTCGGAGCTGTGCGGGCTGGGCTCGGAGCTGTGCGGGCTGGGCTGGGAGCTGTGCGGGCTGGGCTCGGGGCTGTGCGGGCTGGGCTCGGGGCTGTGTGGGCTGGGCTGAGAGCTGTGCGGGCTGGGCTCGGAGCTGTGCGATTTGGGCTCCGGGCTGTGTGGGCTGGGCTCGGGGCTGTGCGGGCTGGGCTCAGGGCTTTGCGGGCTGGGCTCGGGGCTGTGCAGGCTGGGCTTGGGGCTTTGCCGGCTGGGATCGGAGCTGTGGGGGCTGGGCACGTGGCTGTGCGGGCTGGGCTCAGGGCTATGCGGGCTGTGTAGGGAGCTATGCGGGCTGGGCTCGGAGCTCTGCAGGCTGGACTCGGGGCTGTGTGGGCTGGGCTCAGGGCTGTGCGGGATGGGCTCGGGGCTGTGCGGGCTGGGCTCGGAGCCGTGCGGGCTGGGCTCGGTGTTGTGCGGGCTGGGCTCGGGGCTGGGCGGGCTGAGCTCGGACCTGTGCGGGCTGGGCTCGGGGTTGTGCGGGCTGGGCTGGGAGCTGTGCCGGCTGGGCTGAGAGCTGTGCGGGCTGGGCTCGGACCTGTGCGGGCTGGGCTAGAAGCTGTTCCGGGCTGGGCTCGGGGCTGTGCAGTCTGGGTTCTCGGCTGTGCGTGAGGGCTCAGGGTCGTGCGGGCCGGGCTCGGGGCTGGCGCGGGCTGGAGCTGGGC
>NC_052149.1:132936839-133060233 GCF_902713615.1 Scyliorhinus canicula | reverse complement strand
AGCGAGATGGGCTCGTAGCTGTGTGGGCTGGGCTCGGAGCTGTGTGGGCTGGGCTCGGAGCTGTGTGGGCTGGGCTCGGGGCTGTGCGGGCTGGGCTCGGGGCTGGGCTCGGGGCTGTGCGGGCTGGGCTCGGGTCTGGGCTCGGAGCTGTGCGGGCTGGGCTCGGGGCTGTGCGGGGCTGGGCTCGGAGCTGTGCGGGCTGAGCTCGCAGCTTTGCTGGCTGGGCTCAGGGCTGTGCGGGCTGGTCTCGGAGCTCTGTGGGCTGGGCTCGGGGCTGTGCGGGCTGGGCTCGGAGCTGTGCGGGCTGGGCTCAGGACTGTGCGGGTTGGGATCGGAGCTGTGCGGGCTGGGCTCGTGGCTGTGTGGGCTGGGCTCGGGGCTGTGGGGGCTGGGCTCGGGGCTGTGCGGGCTGGGCTCGGGGCTGTGCGGGCTGGGCTCGGGGCTGTGTGGGCTGGGCTCGGGGCTGTGTGGGCTGGGCTCGGGGCTGTGTGGGCTGGGCTCGGGGCTGGCTGGGCAGGGCTCAGGGCTGTGTTGGATGGGCTCAGCGCTGTGCGGGCTGGGGTATCAGATGTGCGGGCTGGGCGCAGAGCTGTGCGGGCTGGGCTCGTGGCTGCGCGGACTGGACTCGGAGCTTTGCGGGCTGGGCTCGGAGCTGTGCGGGCTGGGCTCGTAGCTGTGCGGGCTGGGCTCGGAGCTGTGCGGGCTGTGCTAGAAACTGTTCCGGCTGGGCTCGGAGCTGTGCGGGCTGGGCTCGGGGTTGTGCGGGCTGGGCTCGGAGCTGTGCGGGCTGGGCTCTGGGCTGTGCGGGCTGGGCTGGGAGCTGTGTGGGCTGGGCTGAGAGCTGTGCGGGCTGGGCTCAGGGCTGTGCGGTCTGGGCTGGGAGCTGTGCGTGTTGGGCTCGAGGCTGTGTGGGCTGGTCTCAGGGCTCTGCGGGCTGGGCTCGGTGCTGTGCGGGCTGGGCTGGGAGCTGGGCTCGGGGCTGTGCGAGATGGGCTCGTAGCTGTGTGGGCTGTGCTCGGAGCTGTGTGGGCTGGGCGCGGGGCTGTGCGGGCTGGGCTCGGGGCTGTGCGGGCTTGCCTGGGAGCTGGGCGGGTTGGGCTCAGGGCTGTGTGGGCTGGGCTGGGAGCTGTGCGGGCTGGGCTCGGGGCTGTGCGGGATGGGCGCGGGGCTGTGCGGGCTGGGCTCGTGGCTGTGCGGGCTGGGCTCGGAGCTGTGCGGGCCAGGCTCGGGGCTGGGCTCGGGGCTGTGCGGGCTGGGATCGGGGCTATGCGAGATGGGCTCGGAGCTGTGTGGGCCGGCCTCGGGGCTGGGCTCGGAGCTGTGCGGGCTGGGCTCGGGGCTTTGCGAGATGGGCTCGTAGCTGTGTGGGCTAGGCTCGGAGCTGTGTGGGCTGGGCTCGGGGCTGTGCGGGCTGGGCTCGGGTCTGGGCTCGGGGCTGTGCGGTCTGGGCTCGGGGCTGTGCGGTCTGGGCTCGGAGCTTTGCGGGCTGGGCTCGGAGCTGTGTGGGCTGGGCTCGGGGCTGGGCTTTGGGCTATGCGAGATGGGCTTGGAGCTGTGCGGGCTGGGCTCGGAGCTGTGCGGGCTGGGCTCAGGGCTGTGCGGGCTGGGCTGGGAGCTGTGTGGGCTGGGCTCGGGGCTGGGCTTTGGGCTATGCGAGATGGGCTTGGAGCTGTGCGGGCTGGGCTCGGAGCTGTGCGGGCTGGGCTCGGAGCTGTGCGGGCTGGGCTCGGGGCTGTGCGGGCTGGGCTCGGGGTTGTGTGCGCTGGGCTCGGAGCTGTGCGGGCTGGGCTCGGGGCTGTGCGGGCTGGGCTCGGGGCTGTGCGGGCTGGGCTCGTGGCTGTGCGGGCTGGGCTCGGTGTTCTGCGGGCTGGGCTTGGAGCTGTGCGGACTGGGCTCGGGGCTGTGTGGGCTGGGCTCGTTGCTGTGCGGGCTGCGCTCGGAGTTCTGCGGGCTGGGCTAGCGGCTGTGCAGGCTGGGCTCGGGGCTGTGCGGTCTGGGCTCGGGGCTGTGCGGGCTGGGCTGGGAGCTGTGTGGACTGGGCCCGGGGCTCTGTGGGCTGGTCTCAGGGCTGTGCGGTATTGGCTCAGGACTGTGCGGGTTGGGATCGGAGCTGTGCGGGCTGGGCTCGGAGTTGTGCGGGCTGGTCTCAGAGCTGTGCGGGCTGGTCTCAGAGCTGTGCGGGCTGGGCTCGGGGCTGTGCGGGCTGGGCTCGGGGCTGTGCGGGCTGGGCTCGGGGCTGTGCGGGCTGGGCTCGGGGCTGTGCGGGCTGGGCTCGGGGCTGTGCGGGCTGGGCTCGGGGTTGTGTGCGCTGGGCTCGGAGCTGTGCGGGCTGGGCTCGGGGCTGTGCGGGCTGGGCTCGGGGTTGTGTGCGCTGGGCTCGGAGCTGTGCGGGCTGGGCTCGGAGCTGTGCGGGCTGGGCTCGGAGCTGTGCGGGCTGCGCTCGGAGCTGTGTGGGCTGGGCTCGGGGCTGTGCGGGCTGGGCTCGTGGCTGTGCGGGCTGGGCTCGGTGTTCTGCGGGCTGGGCTTGGAGCTGTGCGGACTGGGCTCGGGGCTGTGTGGGCTGGGCTCGTTGCTGTGCGGGCTGCGCTCGGAGTTCTGTGGGCTGGGCTAGGGGCTGTGCAGGCTGGGCTCGGGGCTGTGCGGTCTGGGCTCGGGGCTGTGCGGGCTGGGCTGGGAGCTGTGTGGACTGGGCCCGGGGCTGTGTGGGCTGGTCTCAGGGCTGTGCGGTATTGGCTCAGGACTGTGCGGGTTGGGATCGGAGCTGTGCGGGCTTGGCTCGTGGCTGTGCGGACTGGGCTCGGAGTTGTGCGGGCTGGTCTCAGAGCTGTGCGGGCTGGGCTCGGAGCTGTGCGGGCTGGGCTCGGGGCTGTGCGGGCTGGGCTCAGGGCTGTGCGGGTTGGGATCGGAGCTGTGCGGGCTTGGCTCGGGGCTGTGCGGACTGGGCTCGGAGTTGTGCGGGCTGGTCTCAGAGCTGTGCGGGCTGGGCTCGGAGCTGTGCGGGCTGGGCTCGGGGCTGTGCGGGCTGGGCTCGGGGCTGTGCGTGCTGGGCTCGGGGCTGTGCGGGCTGGGCTCGGGGCTGTGCGGGCTGGGCTCGGGGCTGTGCGGGCTGGGCTCGGGGCTGTGCGGGCTGTGCTCGGGGCTGTGCGGGCTGGGCTCGGGCTGTGCGTGCTGGGCTCGGGGCTGTGCGGGCTGGGCTCGTGGTTGTGCGTGCTGGGCTCGGGGCTGTGCGGGCTGGGCTCGGGGCTGTGCGGGCTGGGCTCGTGGTTGTGCGTGCTGGGCTCGGGGCTGTGCGGGCTGGGCTCGGGGCTGTGCGGGCTGGGCTCGGGGCTGTGTGGGCTGGTGTCGGAGCTGGGCGGGCTGGGCTCGGGGCTGGGTGGGCTGGGCTCAGGGCTGTGCGGGCTGTGCTGGCTGGGCTCGGGTCTGGGCTCGGGGCTGTGCGGGCTGGGCTCGGGGCTGTGCGGGCTGGGCTCGGGGTTGTGTGCGCTGGGCTCGGGGCTTTGCGGGCTGGGCTCAGGGCTGTGCGGGCTGGGCTGGGAGTTGTGCGGTCTGGGCTGGGAGCTCTGTGGGCTAGGCTCGGGGCTGTGTGGACTGGGCTTGGGGTTGTGTGGGCTGGTCTCAGGGCTGTGCGATATAGGCTCAGAACTGTGCGGGTTGGGATCGGTGCTGTGCGGACTTGGCTCGTGGCTGTGCGGGCTGGGCTCGGGGCTGTGTGGGCTGGGCTCGGGGCTGTGTGGGCTGGGCTCGGGGCTGTGTGGGCTGGGCTCAGGGCTGTGCGGGCTGGGCTGGGCTGGGCTCGGGGCTGTGTGGGCTGGGCTCGGGGCTGTGTGGGCTGGGCTCAGGGCTGTGCGGCCTGGGGTCTCCGATGTGCGGGCTGGGCGCAGAGCTTTGCGGGCTGGGCTCGTGGCTGCGCGGACTGGACTCGGAGCTTTGCGGGCTGGGCTCGGAGCTGTGTGGGCTGGACTCAGGGCTGTGCTGGCTGGGCTGGGAGCTGTGCGGGCTGGGCTAGAAGCTGTTCCGGGCTGGGCTCGTGGCTGTGCGGGCTGGGCTGGGAGCTGTGCGGGTTGTGCTCGGGGCTGTGTGGGCTGGGCTCGGGGCTGTGCGGGCTGGGCTCGGGGCTGTGCGGGCTGGGCTCAGAGCTGAGCGGTCTGGGCTCAGAGCTGAGCGGTCTGGGCTCGGTGCTGTGCTGGCTGGGCTCGGTGCTGTGCTGGCTGGGCTCGGTGCTGTGCTGGCTGGGCTCAGAGCTGAGCGGTCTGGGCTCGGTGCTGTGCGGGCTGGGCTCGGTGCTGTGCTGGCTGGGCTCGGTGCTGTGCTGGCTGGGCTCGGGGCTGTGCTGGCTGGGCTCGGTGCTGTGCTGGCTGGGCTCGGTGCTGTGCGGGCTGGGCTCGGAGCTGTGCGGATTGGGATCGGAGCTGTGCGGGCCGGGATCGGAGCTGTGCTATCTGGGCTCGGAGCTGTGCGGGCTGGGCTCAGAGCTGTGCTGGCTGGGCTCTGTGCTGTGCGGTCTGGGCTCGGTGGAATCTAGAACACGGGCACGGGCTCAGGATCAGAGCCGATTATTTAGGATTGAGATGAGAACTTTCTTCACTCAAAGCGTTGTGAATCTGTGGAATTCTCTATCCCAGAGGGTTGTGGTGCTCCATCATTGAATATTTTTGAAGTTGAGTGAGACAGATTTCCGGATTGTCGCAAATTAATGGATATGAGGAGTGAGCAGGAAAATGGAGTTGATGCCCAAGATTAACCATGATGGTATTGAATAGAACAGGCTTGATGGGTCAAGTGATCTTCTTCTGCTTCTATCGGTTTTGTCCTTCTGTACATTCTTCTTCTGGGGCAATCCCTTGTGGTTGATGATTACTTGTTTCCGCATTAAAAATGAGTTCTCAGGTGACTGAGGAGTCCAATGCGTGATCTACAATGGTGGTTGGGGGAGTGAGTGGGGGGGGTTCCCTGGTTGCCACGCGCTTCCTTCGCTGTAGATAGTTAGCTTCAGTTTCCTTTCCGCAATGTCCTTGGTGTGTTCAGCTCCTTCCTGGATGCTTATCTTCCACTTCGGGCAATCTTGGGCAAAGGATTCCCATCTGTTGGTGGGGACGTTGCAGTTTTTTGAGCAGTCATTCAGTGTGTCCACGAAACGTTTCCTCTGCCCTCCTGGGTCTTGCTAACCGTGTTGATTTTCTGAGTAGGGCCCTTGTTTTGGGAGTCCCACCACTAAAGGTGGTTCACCTCCTTTCCCAGGACAATGAAAATGAAAATCGCTTATTGTCACGAGTAGGCTTCAAATGAAGTTACTGTGAAAAGCCCCTAGTCGCCACATTCCGTCGCCTGTTCGGGGAGGCTGGTACGGGAATCGAACCGTGCTGTTAGCCTGCTTGGTCTGCTTTCAAAGCCAGCGATTTAGCCGTGTGCTAAATGAGATGGGCAATAAATACTGACCTTGCCAGCAATGCTGTTGTGCCATGAATGCCTGGCAGTGAGAGTTACTCCTTTGACTCAGTCGTTGTTACATTTCCTGAACCTTTCCCCACTTTGTCACTAACCAAGTCTCCAAACTTTAGGGAAAGCAATGGAAAAGGCAATGGCATTGTCAGGGTGATTGCAGATGGAGCTGCCACAAGGTGACTGAATGAGGTGAAGAGAACAAACTCTATTCTCTCATGGACAAGGGTGACCAGTTGCAACTGACAGCTACCTCTTGAAGCCAGCGCTGGTTATGTCAGCTGCAGCTATAATTACAGCTTTTCAATGAATGAGGAGTATCAGCCTGTGGAGCGCACAACTCCAACAAAATTCGTCACAGCCCTCAGCTCTATAAAGGCTTTGCAAAGGGATCCAGTGTCACATTTGATGAATATTATCAAATCTCAATCCTTTGCCACCACAGTGAAAGTTTGTTTGTTCTGAGTGTGTCTTCACTCAATTATTTGCAGTGTTTATGATGTATGGGCTGCTGTGCGAGAGCCTACATGAGTTCATCAAAGAATCATACGGCGATGATGTATGGAAGCTGGTACGAGAACGGGCTGATGTCCGGCTTCACTCCTTTGTAACTCATGAGGTAAACCATCAGTGACTTCAATCGTTATTTGTATTCACCCAGAACATTTTAATAATTTCTATTGCGCACCCTAAATCTCTCTGCTTCTCCACATGTCGAAAATGTAAACCTATCTTTCTTTGCTCTACTGTGCATGACCTCGCATTTCCCACTTTAAACTCCATCTGTTAAGTTTTGCTCACTCACAGAAATGATTAATATCCTTTATAAAGTTTCCATTCCTATCGGCACTATTTACATTCCGACATGATATAGTGTTCTCAATGGATGGAGAGACATAGCTCTCTGTTTACCATCTAGGTGGGGAGCTTAGCTTCGCTCAATGTGTGTCTGGCATGAGGGTTATCGTATGAGTACGCCCTCTGTATTCTCTGGAGTTTCAGCGAATGAGAGATGATCTCATTGAAACATACAAGAAGGTTTGATGGGTGGATGCTGAAAGATTGTTTCCGCTGTTTGGGGAATCTAACACGGGCACAGTGTCAGGATCAGGGCCACTTCTTTTAGGTCTGCGAAAAAGAAGAAAGAAATGTAGAGCACAGGAATAAGCTCTTTGGCCATTAAAATGTGCGCCGACCATGCTGCCTGTCTAACCTAAAACCTTCTACACTTCCGGGGTCTATGTCCCTCTAGTCCCATCCTATTCATGTATTTGTCAAGATGTCCCTTAAACGCCACTATCGTTTCTGCTTCCACCACCTCCACCCGCAACGAGGCACCCACTATCCTCTTGTGTAAAAAAACTTCCCTTACCCATCTCCTCTAAACTTTGCCCCTTGAACCTGTTATGGGCCAGCGTTTAGAGAACCCCAATGTGTATCATGGAGTTCACCTGACCCACAATTTTTAATAGATTGTGGTATGGGGTAGCACACGGCCCACTCTACAGGGGTGGTACAGCAGAAATGGAAAAGTATTTTTTTAAAGCAAAACAATGTTTATTCTGTGAACTCAAGTTAACCTTTTTAAAACATACAATGAACATCTTAGCAACCATTAATTCAAATACAACCCCCAAAGTACAGAACACTAGGCAATTCTTACATTCCTTTTAACATCCATAAGACTTAAAAAATACATTTTAACAGAAGCACATCAGTTTAAATTCACTACTGAAAACAGTTACACGTTGAAATTGGCAAATGAACTTTCATAAGGTTTCAGAGATTCACACACATCCTGCTGTGATTTCAGCTTCTCCAAAACTAAAATGAAACCAAACCCACCCTGCAGCAAACAGCCTAAAACAAAAGTAAAAATCTGACAGACAGCCCAGCTCCCCCCACTGACATCACTGCAGTAATAAACACCCGTTTGTTAAAGGTACTCTCAGTACAGATACTTGTATACACACCCACTTTTCAACACCCATTTCTTAATGGTACTCTCACATGACACCTCCCTCCAAGAAAACAAAACAAACCATCAACTTCAAGATGGTTTCATTTTTCACCTTTTCACTATCCTTTAAGAAATGCACACAGTAAATATACTTTATCGTTTCAAAAAACAACACACGCAAACAGATACAACAATATAGCTCATTTTTTACCTTCTGCCTTCTCAATTGACAGTCTCTTTGAGCAAGAAGGTCTCTGCACGATCCGTCCATTCGCCTCAGCATTTGACTTTAAAGTCAGATACTTTAGTTTAATCTGATCACAGAATCCCTTGTAATTCTCCAACACAGGAGCATTGGTTATCACAGCTTTCAGGCACTCAAATGTCTGTTGAAACTCTGCTGTCCATTGAGATTTTCGACGTTTCTTCAGCAAGTCCCTCAGTGGAGCAATCACGCGATAAAACTTTTTCACAAATGTTCGATCAAATCCATTCATGCCAAGAAATTGCTTATTGTCACAAGTAGGCTTCAAATATCTGGTATATCTGGATTTCCAGAAAGCTTTTGACAAGGTGCCACACAAAAGGCTGCTGCATAAGATAAAGATGCATGGTATTAAGGGTAAAGTAGTAGCATGGATAGAGGATTGGTTAATTAATAGAAAGTAGAGTGGGGATTAATGGGTGCTTCTCTGGTTGGCGATCAGTAGCTAGTGGTGTCCCTCAGGGATCCGTGTTGGGCCCACAATTGTTCACAATCTACATAGATGATTTAGAGTTGGGGACCAAGGGCAATGTGTCCAAGTTTGCAGATGACACTAAGATGAGTGGTAAAGCGAAAAGTGCAGAGGATACTGGAAGTCTGCAGAGGGATTTGGATAGGTTAAGTGAATGGGCTAGGGTCTGGCAAATGGAATACAATGTTGACAAATGTGCGGTTATCCATTTTGGTAGGAATAACAGCAAACGGGATTATTATTTAAACAATAAAATATTAAAGCATGCTGCTGTGCAGAAAGACCTGGGTTTGCTAGTGCATGAGTCACAGAAAGTTGGTTTACAGGTGGAACAGGTGATTAAGAGGGCAAATGGAATTTTGTCCTTCATTGCTAGAGGGATGGAGTTTAAGACTAGGGAGGTTATGCTGCAATTGTATAATGTGTTAGTGAGGCCACACCTGGAGTATTGTGTTCAGTTTTGGTCTCCTGACTTGAGAAAGGACGTACTGGCACTGGAGGGTGTGCAGAGGAGATTCACGAGGTTAATCCCAGACCTGAAGGGGTTGGATTACGAGGAGAGGTTGAGTAGACTGGGACTGTACTCGTTGGAATTTAGAAGGATGAGGGGGGATCTTATAGAAACATATAAAATTATGAAGGGAATAGATAGGATAGATGCGGGCAGGTTGTTTCCACTGGCGGGTGAAAGCAGAACTAGGAGGCATAGCCTCAAAATAAGGGGAAGTAGATTTAGGACTGAGTTTAGGAGGAACTTCTTCACCCAAAGGGTTGTGAATCTATGGAATTCCTTGCCCAGTGAAGCAGTTGAGGCTCCTTCATTAAATGTTTTTAAGATAAAGATAGATAGTTTTTTGAAGAAAAAAGGGATTAAGGGTTATGGTGTTCGGGCCGGAAAGTGGAGCTGAGTCCGCAAAAGATTAGCCTTGATCTAATTGAATGGCGGAGCAGGCTCGAGGGGCCAGATGGCCTACTCCTGCTCCTAGTTCTTATGTTCTAAATGAAGTTACTGTTAAAAGCCCCTAGTCACCACATTCCAGCGCCTGTTCAGGAAGGCTGGTACGGGAATTGAACTGTGCCTCTGGCCTGCCTTGGTCTGCTTTAAAAGCCAGTGATTTAGCCGAGTGCTAAACCAGCCCCATGATGTAGATGTGGGAAATGCTGTTCCAAAAAAACATCCATACAGACTTAACCCTTTAAAATTGGCACAGTACTTTCACAGTAACTTCATTTGAAGCCTACTTGTGACAATAAGCGATTTTCATTTTCATTGTCATGTATACCCATTTTAGTGCTTCCCAACCTATCTCCACCAACTTGCCCATGTGATGTCAGTAACTCTTTCAGGTCAGTCCGTTTTTCTTCTGGAAGGTAACTCAACAATTTATCCCAATTTTTAAGAGCATCCTCGTTTTCCAATTTAATTTGAGGTATGGCAAATATTCAGTCATCTGGATTTGATTCATCACTTTGAGTTAGATTATTAAAACCTCATCCTTTTTCTCTCCCCTTTCAAAGTACCTTTCAAGCATATTCACATGACACACTCGGGGAGTTTTCCTTCGATCTGGTGTTTTCACCACATAATTCATCTCACTTAATTTCCTCTCCATCTGATAAGTTCCATAAAACCTAGCTTTTAAAGGTTCACTTGCCTCTGGTAACAACACTAAAACTTTATCTCCACTGGCAAAACTACAAACTTTGGATTACTTGTCCGCTATACATTTAATCACATTTTGTGCAACTTTTTAATGTTGTCTGGCCAATTCACCTGCTCTATTTAATCGTTCCCTAAAATTGATACGTAATCTAATAATGTAATTTACGATTTCTCACTTACCAATTTTTCCTTAATCAATTTAAGTGGTCCTCTTCCCACATGACCAAAAGTTAGTTCTAAAGGACTAAATTTGGTTGACTCATTAGGTGCATCCCTAATTGCAAACAGTACGAATGGAATTCCTTTATCCCAATCCTCTGGATAATCGCGACAATAACCCCTCAACATTGTCTTTAATGTCTGATGCCACCTTTCTAATGCTCCCTGCGATTCTGGATGGTACGCAGTTGATTTAAATTGTTTCATTCCGAAGCTACCCATACCTTCTTTGAATAAACTTGAGGTAAAATTTGTCCTTGATCCGATTGTATTTCTGTGGGTAGTCCATATCTAGTAAAGAATTGAAGTAACTCCTCCACAATCTTTTTCGCTGTAATATTACACACTGGAATGGCCTCTGGAAACTTAGTAGACACATCCATTATCGTTTCAGGAAGCAGTCCTACGCAATCAATTAGGACCCTTGGAAAAGGTTCCTCAAATGCTGGAATGGGTATCAAGGGCACTGGTTTTATCACTGTTTGAGGTTTCCCTATCACTCGACATGTGTGATATGATTGACAAAATGTAACTGTATCTTTATGTAGTCCAGGCTGATAAAAATGTTTTTGTATTTTAGCTTGAGTTTTTCTTATTCCCAAATGACCTCCCACTGGTACCTCATGTGCAACTCACAACACCTCCTTTCTGTACCCTACCGGCAATACTACTTGATCAACTTCTGCCCACTTTTCATCTGCCTGCATATGTAAAGGTTTCCCTTTTCTCAACAAGACATCACCTTTACGGTAATAACACTCTGGTATACACTCAGAATCCTCTTCCGTGTATGCTTTTTGATACATTTGTTTTATTTCTGTATCTTTCTGTTGTCACTCCCCAATATTCCTGACCTAAAAATATCTGTCTCATCCTCCACCTGTTCTTGTTCTTTTTCAACCATCTGATCAAAAATCATGTCTGATAATTGCACATCAACTTCATCTTCACTCTTTGATTCTCCTTTTGTCTTAACCTGTAACTTTGTGACCTTGTTACTGAACAATCCAGAAAAATCCCATGATAGTTGTCCTTCAACACTTCAGTTGACTGATTTTCCACTGGCTTAACAACCACAGTAGGCATCACACCCACCTGCGATCCAGCTATATCATTACCCAAGATAAACTGTATTCCTGGACAAGATAGTTTCTCTATTACTCCTACTACCACTTCACCATTCTTTACTGGACTTTCCAACCTTACCTTATATAATTAAACACTCCTCCTCTCACCCTGAATTCCACATATTATCACCATTTCTGGCAATATTCTTCCCAGACTACATAACTCCTCATCTCTTACCATTAAAGATTGACTAGCCCCTGTATCTCTTAAAATTGTGACTTATTTACCTGTTCCTCCTGATACACATGAGTAAACTGTACCCAAACAAGTAAATTCTTTAAAGAGATCTGGCACCTTCTTATCAATCACCTCTTGGTCAGGCTGTACAATGTTTTGCACCTCCTTCGCTTCACTTGGGATTTCCTTTACCACTCTAACAAATCCCACTGTCTTATCCTGTTTTACCACATCAGCCTTCCCAGTGCTTTTCTTCAACCACCAACACTGTGACTTTACATGGCCTAGTTTATTAAAGTGAAAACATTTGAAACTTTTCATTTCTTTTCCACCCTCCTGGATTTCCACCTCCTCATACATCTGTTGCACGTTTTACTATGGGCGTAAAACGCGTTTATTGGAGTGTATTAACACGCCTCCGAGTTCGACGTGTGCTTAACACTACTAGGCTCTGTTCTATGTATTTATTCAGCTCTGGAGTCGCCAGGTGCCGTATAGACACCGTCACAAGTATTCCAAGGTCAAGTTCAAAGTAATAAAGACGATACACCGATTAGTAAAGTTCAAACGATCAATATTTATTATACAGTTATAATAAATACTCATGCACACACTAAGAGACTAAGCTATAACTAAACTTAAGTGAACAGAATACTTATCTAACAGGAACAGGCAAGGTCAGAGAACGAGGCCTTCGTCCTGGTCTTGTACTGCAGCCTTCAGCAAGCGTTCTGGTACTTGGGAGTCTAGTGGGCTTGGATCGCGTAGCGAGCGTTGAACTTACGGTTTCGGCGGCTGGTGCTCAACGGCTGGAGTCAGGATGCAAGATGTCAGTCAGAGCCGGAGCACGAGTTTAACAGACCGGGCTCTGTGGGGAATTTGCTTTTATACCCCTCTCTAATGTCCTTGCCCCCTTCTAGGCGGGCTCTACCTTTCGGTACCGATTGGAACGTTTCCAAACGGCTACCTTCAAAATCCTCCAATGCGGGGGCTTCCCTCGATGTTGGGGGGTGGTTTCGATATTCGTTACTCTGGTGCCATCCTGTTTGCACAACCAATTAAGTGCTACATTGAGATGGAAATGTTGCCATTGTGTGTGCCTGGATCTGGGCTGCCTCATCAGAATGTTAAGCGCTTTGCCATTAACACCTTTGGCTTGGAGATCTGCACCTGGCCAGAAAACTGGTTTGCTGCTTGCAAAATGCTAATTAGTTGAGAGCAGGCTGTCTGTTCTCACTAAACAGGCTTTCCCTGCTGTCTTCCATTTTAGTTTGGCTCTGTGTCCATTTTGCGTGGCCAGCATGGCTACATTCCCTCCTTGTGATCCTCACAATCATACTATTGTGAAGGATCACCTATGTACTTTGCCTTCCTTGTGTTCTGACCTCTTGCCAGTTCCTGTTCTACTCTATCTTAAACTATGGGAAGAAGAGAAATTTTTTTTAACTAACATCTCTACTTGGCCCTATGTCAAAGGGACATGCATTACTACAACTGGGAACCTCTACCTATCACTATTAACCTTAACCTTAACTTAACATTTCATCACTCTAAAATCTTAACCATTCACACCACAACATCACACTTCCCAACTCGGCAGTCGAGTATGGAACAATATAATACATGGCTGAATTTTTATTTACAGAGTGTTGTAATCAGTGAGGGGTTGAGGGGTTTGGTGGAATCCGAAGATGGGGGATTGAACTCTATAGATGGGTGAGGTGCTGGAACGAGAGGCTCTCCTCTTCCATTTCCTCAACCTGAGGGTCTGCACTAGTATGATGAGGATCGCGATCACCAACAGTGATTCAATTATATAGGACATGGAGTACCACGTCATGAATTTAGTACACCAGGTCTGAACCTCGCTGATCAGAGCTGAGCACTGGGGGTTTGCTGTAATTGAAACATTTACGGTGGGGGTTGTGGGGGAAACGTGTCTTGTTTCCACACATATACATATGACATTAAACAGTAATAAGTGGGCTTCCATCATTTTGCTGTTCTTCTTCTTTCTCTTCCTTCTTCCTCCGGTATTGACAATCCTGGCTTCGACCTCTGTCTCGTCCTTTGAAACCTTTGGGATCAAGCACAGTATCTGTCAATACACAGTTTAAGACCTTTACTTGTTAGTGCATCTGTCTTTCAAAACCCAATTGACCCTTTAAAATGACTGGCTAAGTCACACCCTGTGACTCCCCTCATTTTTTTTTTTCAAAAAGCGAATTTAAAGACCAGCATACACCTAACAATCCTTCCTTCTGCGAGCCGTCTCGCAGGCTTTGCTGATTTACCATCCGAATGTTCCCGGATGTAAATAGCATGTGGGATGGTGGCCGAAGGGCTACCTAACGTAAAATGAAAACAAACTTTGAAACAAACATCCGAATGAGTTGCGTATGGGCCGCGACGGGTACGAGTTGGATGGGATCCCCGGGTAGGGCGTGCTGTGCCATACCCGAGCTTGGCTGACCAAGGGTTGGTTCTCAGACAGGGCGGGTCCTCAGTGCCGTTTGTCCACTGCCTGAGTAACCTGGAAAGAAACGGGTACGAATGTGTTGACCATGACTTGCAGCCTCTATTTCGCCGAATAGAGGGGCACCTAAAAAACCAAGGGAGCCAAGATGCTCCAACTGAGGACATCACTGAAGTTCTCAGAGATATCTGCAGATAAACTATTTGGCGTGTGGCCTTACAACTTTGGAAAAGATCCCCAATCAAACCGAAGTTCTCAAAAGTTTCGGCAGACAAGCTAACGTGTATGTGAGGTGGTCACAATCTTTTCAGCTGAAAAGAAGATGTCCATCCTCCAGCTGAACCATTTACTTTACTGAAAACGAAACAAACATAAAACGAAGACAAACATACGTGCAGGTTCCATCAGAAAGGACATCGTTTCCCTCAAACGATTCCTATTTTACATCATCTGGACACCTCACTTTGATTCTGCCTCTGTGAACAGGGTCACAAAGGGGTTGCCGTGTCGGGAGTCAGACATTGCGTCGTCCTGCTCTCCCGGATCCCACACCCTTGTGTGGATCAGGCATGAAACTTTGGAATTGTGTGACCGGGGGTCACTTTCATCATTGCGGACAAGTCTGTAGGAATTGTCCCTGTGCCATTGTGTAGTGTCGAGTGTGTTGTCGGGGTAGTCGGGGTCGGGTGGTGGTTCTGGATATTTGAGGTAGGTGACTTCCATGGGGTCAATGGAGTCGGGGTCGTAGCTGGTGCAGTGTGGGCTGTATGGCTGTGTGCTGTCGCTGTCTTCAGAGTCAGTGTCAGTCCTGCTGTCTCTGCTGTGGCAGCTTGTGGGCGTGTCGGGGCGTGGTCTGTAGTGGTCTGTGGGCGGAGTCGTGGGCGAGTCCGTGGATGAACTGGTCTGTGAGGGGGATGGTGGAAAAGTGTCTCTGGTGGGCGGGGTGAAGTGTTCTGCTGCATCCAGCAGGACATGGTGAGCATGGTTGGCCTGTGTTCCATATGCCTTTAACTGGTTTATATGGAACCACGCGGTCTTCCCATTAGGATACTTTATCCTGTAAACGGAGGGGCTAATTTTGTCCGAAATTGAGTAGGGACCGGAATATTTTGGTGCCAAAAAACTGCTGGGGTTATAAACAGATAACATTACCTGTTGCCCAACCTGGAATTCTGTGGTGTGTACGGTCTTATTGAAACAGGCAGTACGTTGCTGTCGGCGTTTCCCTAGCTGGACTGCGGCTGCGATCTGTGCAGACCTCACAGTCTCAACTAGATCTTTAACTGCCTTTTCATGTGTGAGGGCCGTCACTTCGGGGCTTGTCATGTCCAGTCCTAAAAGGAATTCTGTACCTTTCATAGGGCGTCCGGTCATGAGTGTATGTGGTGTGTATCCTGTAGATGTGGAGACAGTGTTCCTTATGAACATAAGTGCAAAGGGGAGCACTGAATCCCATGTGGAATTATTCTCTTGAACCATTTTCCTGAGGGTCGTTTTTAGGGTCCGATTCATGCGCTCCACAATCCCGCTGGACTGTGGATGATACGCAATATGAAAATTTTGCTTTATACCGAATATTGTCAGGACGTTCCTCATGACCCGTCCTGTAAAGTGAGATCCCTGGTCCGAATCGATACTTCGGGGTAAACCCCATCTCGTGAAGATGTGGTGGGTCAGGATCTTTGCAGCTGTCTTTGTTGTATTTGTTCGTGAGGGAAATGCCTCTACCCATTTGGTAAAGGTGTCGATGACCACCAGAACGTATTTATAGCCATTCCTACAAGGGGGCAATGGACCTATAAAATCGATCTGGAGGTTTGTCCAAGGGCCGTTAACTGGGCGAGTATGCCGAAGTTGTGCCTTCTTAGAATACCTCTCCGGGTTATTCTGAGCACAAATCAGGCAATTCTCAATGTAGTGTGTGACATCAGTCCTGAGATTAGGCCACCAACAGAGTTGCCTGAGGTGCCTCGTTGTTGCATCAATTCCCTGATGCCCGTGTCCGTCATGGAACAAGGCAATCATCTGATTCCTGTCCTGCTGTGGGACCACATAAAGTTGATCCTTAATGATCACACCCTCATGTGTGGTCAGTGTGTGTTTAAAGTGCTCGTACGCAGGCACAAAGCTTCCCTTGAAAACCTCCCTGAGGTCTCCGTCCTGTTTCTGTGCTGCTACGAGATCTTTAACCTCTGTTTGTGAGACTTGTACTGCGCTCACAGGGGCGCTAGCTGGTGCGCTAGCTGGGGGGGTCCATAAGTGTCCTCTCCTGGAACCTGCCTTAGCCAATGCGTCGGCTTTTACATTCCCAGGGGGCGATGACCTATGGTGGCTGCGAACTTTTATAATGCCGAAGGTCCTGTCCTTCGCTTTGTCTAGGATGTGCTGGAGTAAGGGGGCTGATGGAAGGGGTTTTCCGTCTGCGGAGACAAAACCTCGTGTCCTCCACAGGGGCAGAAAATCTGTTAGGCTATTGCAGACATATAAGCTGTCTGAATATATGTCTGCTGGGCTGGGGAAAGAATCGGGGTGGTCCACTATATACGCTATGGCTGCTAGCTCTGCTGCCTGCGCGCCTAAGTGACCAGGTAACTTCAGAGCTATCTCTTCGAGAGCGCGCCCCTGCGCGTCCTCTACATAGATGCCGCATCCTGTGATACGCTCACTATTTAAAACTGTGGAGGAACCGTCTACATAAATCCTCAAGGGTCCACACGTGTCTGTGGGCTGGGGGCTTTGTTTTGGGTTCCCTATCTTCCTGGGGGGTGTTTTTGCTAAAAAGGGTCCTGTGTTATGCAGGGGAGCTACAATTTCACAGTCATGGGGCTGTCCGGGGTATTGGAGGTTGTCTGCTAAATATGTGTGTGTGCGTGTCCGTTTTACAGTAATGTCCCGTCCTTGTAAAAGTAGGGTCCACCTAGCTGCCCTAATCTGGCTAACTGAACCGTCCTTCAGTCGACCGTCTAGTAGTAGCTGTGTGGGTGTATGTTCGGTTAGAATGGTGATGGGGTTTAGTCCGGTTATGTATGAAAAATACTGTACTGCCCAGAAGACAGCAAGGAGGTGCCTCTCACAGGCTGAAAATCCTTGTTCTACCGGGTCTAACAGTCGGGAGGCATAAGCCACTGGTCTTAGCTGCTCGTGCCGTTCCTGAAGCAACACGGCCGAGAGGGTCAGATCTGTGCTAGCTACCTCGATTGCGTACGGGGAAAGTTGGTCGGGGACTAGCAGCGCGGGTGCTGCACTAAGGGCTCGTTTTAACTCTTCCACAGCGCCTGTATGCTGCGGAAGCCATTCCCAGGGGGCTCCTTTCTTAAGGAGGTCTGAAAGTGGGGCGGCTTTTGTCGCGAATCCGTCTATGTGGTTCCGACAATAGCCAACCAGTCCTAAAAACGACCGGAGGGCTGAAACATTCTGGGGAAGGGGCAATTTGACGATCGAATCAATTCTTTTGAATTCGATCTCGCGTTTGCCGTGCGTGATGACTGATCCCAAATACATCACTTTACTTTCCAATATTTGGGCCTTTTTCGGGTTAACTTTACAGCCAATTTCAGTCAAGAGTTCCAGGAGTTCGGCCAGAAGCGAAATGTGCTCTGCCTTTGTGTCTGTCTGCAGTAGTAGGTCGTCTACATACTGTACCAGACATTCGGGTCGGGAAAATTTCTCTAATCCACTTGCCAGCTGTCGGTGGAAAATGGAGGGGGAATTGTGGAATCCTTGTGGGAGGCATGTCCACGTGTACTGCTGAGTTTTAAAAGTGAATGCGAATTTGTATTGGCACGCTTTTGCCAATGGTATGGACCAGAATCCGTTACTGATATCCAATACCGTGAAGTACTTGGCGTTGAGACCCTGCTTGAGCATGGTCTCGGGACTAGTAGCTACCGTTGGGGCTACTGCGGGGGTTACTTTGTTGAGTTCCCGATAATCGATGGTCAGACGCCATGATCCATCGGGCTTCCTTACTGGCCAAATAGGGGCATTGTTGGTGGAGGCTACCGTTCTCAGTACACCTTGGTCCAACAAGCTACCTATAACCTTTTCTATTTCCACCTCTGCTTCAAGGGGAAATCTATATTGCTTTTGCGGTCGGGGGTCCTGTCCGGTAACTTGAACTTGTCCAGTCATTCTGCCACAGTCATGACGGTGACTTGCAAATGCTGTCCTGTGTTTGTTTAGTAGGGCCTTAATTTGTCGGTCGGTGTGGAGTGTAGTCAGGTCGAATGAGTACTCTCCCACTGCGCTAATCCGATTAGCGTAGTCTCCTACTGTGAGGGTGGCTGGTGCTCTGTCTGATCTCGCCATTCGCCAGACACACTGGTTCACTGGGTCGAACGATAAGCTGTGAGCGTTCATAAAATCTATCCCCAGGATGTGTTCTGCCGTCCGGGGAAGATTTACTAGAACTACGGGGTGCCTTGTGCTAATGTTCCCTAGCTGAATTGCTATGGGTGCTGTAATGTGCCCCTGCTGCGAGTGTCCGGTGAACCCGCTAAGTGTAATGGTGGAGGTGGTCGGCCACGTGTCTGAGTGTGCCGTGGTTGTGGAGTTAATGGTGGTGCGGGATCCTCCTGTGTCCCACAGTAACTCTATGGGCTTCCCTTTGACTTTCGCTGTGACTACGGGCCTCCCTGATGAGTCCCATAGTGTGTCACAGACCCAAGTGGGGGAGCCCGAACACCGTCAGTTCGTCTCGTCCACATCGGTGGGTCCTGACTGTACTATCACATTATGGATCGGTTTTGACTTATTGCGGTTCAGAGTGCCTGTCTGCTGGCCTCTCTGAGATCGCTGGGGTGCATTGCACTCTTTTGCCCAATGCCCTAACTGTCCACAGTTATAGCATTCCTGTCCTTTCTGTTGAGGGCTGCTCTTGCCTTCATTTACCCATGCGGGCTTCTGGTGCTCTCTGACTGCTTGGATATCTGCAGCAGCCTGAGCCTCTTCTGGGGATCTAACTTTTCCTTTTGCCTGAAGCGATTGCTCCCAAGCGCGGGACAATCTTTTCAGGACCCATTTCTCGGTATGGGCCTCTTCTGAGGGGTCATAGCTATTGCAAGCGCTCTGTCCTGCTTCTGTTGCGTGTGAGATAATTGTGCGCGTCCACTTAACCATGTTTTCGCGGGTTAAATGCGCTCTATCTAACTGTCCGAAAACTGCGCTGAAATGAATCCACAGCCTTCCTGCGAATGCTGTGGGGTGTTCGGATCTTTTCTGCCTGCACTTATTCAATCCTTCTACGGGGTCACCTCTATTGTACCCGATGGCATCTAAAATGGCGGTGTGCATCTCCTCTAGGCTGCCTCCTGCCACGTTCTGTGGGTCGGGGAGGGCTGCTACTACACTTTGGTCTAAACTCAGCACGGTGAGCTTAACCTGCTCTCTCTCATCCAGGCCGTACATGGTAGCCTGCTGTTTTACTTTAGCAAAGAACTGGTGGGGGTCTGCGGTGGGGAGGAACGGAGTGATTTTTTCACAAGCGTCCCTTAGCTGGGTTACTGTTAAAGGGGTGGTGTAAGTTATGTCTGGGGCGCCTTCTGATTCGGCTTTTCTCTGCGTGGTTACGGGATTCATGGGTGCGGTTATGGTCTGAGCTGTGAGGGGTTGGGGTGCCTGTCGTTTCTGCTGAGCTGCGGGCGCACATGTTCCCTGAACATAACGCTGCGCTGTCTCGCTTAATTCCTGCCAATCTGGGGCATTTTCCCCATCTAACTGTGCTCCAAAGGTGCTTTGGAAGCCATTCTGCACCGAAAGCAGAGATTGCAATTCCGCAATCTGTTTCCTGCATTTCGCGTGGTCAACTGTGCTTTGTCTTTGTTCGGTCGTTGCAGCATGGAGTGCTCTCAAAGCTGCTTTGAGATCAGAACATTGCCTCTGCAATGCCTCCACCTGCTTTTCCGATTCCTGTCTTATCGGAACGGCACGTTGCACGTCCTGATAGGCTTTCTCATACTGGGTCTGGGAACTGTTCAGATGAGCTAGACAAGACTGATGAGCCCTTTTGGCATCATCCACCTCTCTATCCTTCTCTGCCAACTTCCCTTTGAGATCCAGATTCTCCTTCTCGATGTCCCTGACATCGACCTTACTCATCCTATTCCTCTCTTCTAAATCTGTCCGGAGCGTCCTGATGACCTCCTCTGCGCCTCGCAACTGTGCCAAACAGGACACAATCGCCATCGGCTTGCGTGCTTTACCTAGATTCTTTTTGTGTATTTGAGAGAGGTTCTCCCACCAAGTATGACCTATACTCCCGGGACCTGTCTCCTCATTTGCACAAAACTCTTTCCAAAGGGGCCATCCCTTTCCCTGCAAATATTTGCGGAGTTCCAGCTCCCACGTGGGACACTGGCCTACTCTGCTACTGCTGCTGGTCGCTGCGACCACAAACTTCGCTGGATCCATCAGACGTTCCATTGCCTGCATGGCCATTTCCTCTGACTCTCTTTGTATAATTTGGAACAGGGGGTTGCTGGGGTGGTGTTTCGAGAAAAGGGTACGGCTTACGCTATTTTCCGATCACAAAACTACCGAAAGTTTGTCGCAACAAAAAGCTTTCAGTTTTACCTTACAGCCCTGTTAGTACGCATGCACTAAACACACTTCCGAATTTCGCTTATTATTTTGAACACCTTGAATACTTGTGATCTCTTTCTTTCTCTGCAATTTGGAGTTCTAATTCAAATTTCAGGGTCCTGGACACTGTGGTGTTTCCACTTACAACAGGGTCCCGGCGGATGTCGCCACTAAATGTTGCACGTTTTACTATGGGCGTAAAACGCGTTTATTGGAGTGTATTAACACGCCTCCGAGTTCGACGTGTGCTTAACACTACTAGGCTCTGTTCTATGTATTTATTCAGCTCTGGAGTCGCCAGGTGCCGTATAGACACCGTCACAAGTATTCCAAGGTCAAGTTCAAAGTAATAAAGACGATACACCGATTAGTAAAGTTCAAACGATCAATATTTATTATACAGTTATAATAAATACTCATGCACACACTAAGAGACTAAGCTATAACTAAACTTAAGTGAACAGAATACTTATCTAACAGGAACAGGCAAGGTCAGAGAACGAGGCCTTCGTCCTGGTCTTGCACTGCAGCCTTCAGCAAGCGTTCTGGTACTTGGGAGTCTAGTGGGCTTGGATCGCGTAGCGAGCGTTGAACTTACGGTTTCGGCGGCTGGTGCTCAACGGCTGGAGTCAGGATGCAAGATGTCAGTCAGAGCCGGAGCACGAGTTTAACAGACCGGGCTCTGTGGGGAATTTGCTTTTATACCCCTCTCTAATGTCCTTGCCCCCTTCTAAGCGGGCTCTACCTTTCGGTACCGATTGGAACGTTTCCAAACGGCTACCTTCGAAATCCTCCAATGCGGGGGCTTCCCTCGATGTTGGGGGGTGGTTTCGATATTCGTTACTCTGGTGCCATCCTGTTTGCACAACCAATTAAGTGCTACATTGAGATGGAAATGTTGCCATTGTGTGTGCCTGGATCTGGGCTGCCTCATCAGAATGTTAAGCGCTTTGCCATTAACACCTTTGGCTTGGAGATCTGCACCTGGCCAGAAAACTGGTTTGCTGCTTGCAAAATGCTAATTAGTTGAGAGCAGGCTGTCTGTTCTCACTAAACAGGCTTTCCCTGCTGTCTTCCATTTTAGTTTGCCTCTGTGTCCATTTTGCGTGGCCAGCATGGCTACACATCCCAGATACCTCCTCTGGTAGTGATCTAAACACTTCATAGCCCTACCTACCAGCTTTGCTTGAATCAGTAATACCCACATGTCATGTGGCCATTTCATTTGTTTAGCTACCTTCGCAAATGAAACTAAAAAGGCTTCTACCTCCTTCTCATCAAACCTTGGCAATGCTTGGACATATTTAAATCGACCCCCACAAAGCCTTTGACTTTGACGTTCTTTCTCATTTTCCTAATCATTATCCTCAAACTGTACATTTCCCTTTAAATCCGCTAATTTTAACTGACTCATGTTTCATGGCCATTTTCCGAAGTTCAAACTCTCTCTCTCTTTATTTTTCCTCTCTGTCTCTTTCGTATCCAAGCTGCTTTAATTCTTTCTCATGTTCCATTTGTTTAATTTGTAACTGAATTTTTGCTATTTCCAATGAGTCAAACTGTATGTCAGGCAACTTTAAATAAATGCTTAGCTACCGCCATAATTACCTAATCTTTTCGCATTTTGTCAGGTAATGTTAACTGCAATGTTTTTGCCAAATCTAACAGTCTGCTTTTAGAGATAGAGAAATACAGCACAGAACAGGCCCTTCGGCCCACGGTGTTGTGCCGAACTTTTGTCCTAGGTTAATCATAGAATTTTGGACATTAAGGGCAATTCTTCATGGCCAATCCACCCAACCTGCACATCTTTGGACTGTGGGAGGAAACCGGAGTACCCGGAGGAAACCCACGCACACACGGGGAGGATGTGCAGACTCCACACAGACAGTGACCCAAGTCAAAATCAAACTTGGGACCCTGGAGCTGTGAAGCAATTGTGCTATCCACAATGCTACCGTGCTGCCCTTAAGAAAGTCTCTGTCCGTAAGGTACTGCTTGTGACCGTCTCCACCCCCAAAAACTTCAGAGCCTCTGAAAGGGCCATTGTCCACAGCACACTCCCTCCTTAAACTGGAATACCACACCTGAAAAGCAGCCACAATATGTTCACCCCTCACTGTCTTTAAGTTCACTAAGCCAATCCAATAGATAGACTTTTATCCCGGACCAGCCCCCAATTTGTTATGGGCCAGCGTTTAGAGAACCCCAAAGTGTATGATGAGTTCACCTGACCCACAAATTTTAATAGATTGTGGTATGGGGAGCACACGGCCCACTCTCCATGTGTGGTACAGCAGAAATGGAAAAGTAATTTTTTAAGCAAAACAATGTTTATTCTATGAACTCAAGTTAACCTTTTTAAATCATACAGTGAACATCTTCGCAACCATTAATTCAAATACAACCCCCAAAGAATACAATACTAAGTAATCCTTACTTTCTTTTTAACATCCATAAGACTTAAAAACACCTTTTAACAGAAGCACATTGTGTTGTTCCTTGTGTCTTAATAAAGCTCGTAGTCTCAAAGGTGGAGAAGATGCTTTATTGTGAATTTGTTCGGTCTTCAGAGCTTAATTTACGGCTACCTCAAATGCTGCCTGCCTGTGTCTGTGTCCTGCTACCAGTTCTGCCTTCCGTGAAGTGTGTCCTCACTTCCTGTCCCTGTGTATTTATAGCTCTCCCGTGCTCCCTCTAGTGCTTGCTCAGTTGTATTGCATCTACGCTGATACACAATCGCCACACACATCAGGTTTAAATTCACTACTGAGAGCAGTTTCCACGTTGAAATCAGCAAATGAACATTGATAAGCTTGCAGAGCTTCACACACGTCCTGCTGTGATTTCAGCTTCTCCAAAACTAAAGTGAAATCAAACCCACCCTGCAGCAAAATGCCTAAAGCAAAAATAAAAAGCTGACAGACAGCCCAGCTCTACCCACTCTCTGACATCACTGCAGTAATGAACACCCATTTCGTAAAGGTACTCTCAGTACAGATACTTGTATACACACCCATTTATAAACACCCATTTCTTAAAGGTACCCTCACATGACAAACCTTAAACCTAGGTCTTCTAGTAATTGTCTCTTCCACTCTGGCAAAAAACGTCTGACTATCCACTCTGTCAATGCCTCTCATAACTTTGTAGTCCTCTATCAGGTCGCCCTCTCGCCCTCCATCATTCCAGTGAGAACAAACTGAGTTTATCCAACCTCTCCTCATTGCTAATGCCCTCCATACCAGGCAGCATCCTGGTGAACCTCTTGATGAGGAGGAATTACTTCACTAAAGGGTTGTGAATCTTTGCAATTCTCTACCCCATAGAGTAGTGAGTATTCCATTGTTGAATATATTTAAGGCTCGAATAGACACATTTTTGGTTTCTTAGGGAATTAAGAGATCTTTTGATCATCCTGAAGACTTGTGCTCCAGAATTTGTCGCACCCCCCGCCAAGCTGTTCCAGTACAGTTACAACACTGGCATTTACCCAGCAATGTGGACATTTTTCCAGGTATTTTCTGCACACAAGAAACAGGACAAATCTAACCTGTTGAATTGCAGTCCCATAAATCTACTCTCCATCATCAGCAAAGTGATGGAAGTAATCATCAACAGTGCTATCAAGAGGGCAGCACGGTGGCCTAGTGGTTAGCACAACTGCCTCACGGCGCTGAGGTCCCAGGTTCGATCCCGGCTCTGGGTCACTGTCCGTGTGGAGTTTGCACATTCTCCCCGTGTGTGCGTGGGTTTCGCCCCCACAAGCCAAAAATGTGCAGGGTAGGTGGATTGGCCACGCTAAATTGCCCCTTAATTGGAAAAAATAATTGGGTAATCTAAATTTGAAAAAAAACAAAAAACAGTGCTATTAAGCAACACTTACTCAGCAATAACCTGCTCATAGACACTCATTTTGGGTTGCGCCAGAGTCACTCAGCTCCTGACCTCATTGCAGCCTTCATTCAAACATGTACAAAAGAGCTGAATGCCAGAGGTGAGGAGAGAGTGACTGCCCTTGATATCTGCGCAGCATTTGACCAAGTATGGCATCAAGCAGCCCTAGCTAAACTGGAGTCAATGGGAATCAGGGAAAGCTCTCCACTGGTTGGAGTCAAAACTGGCACAAAGGTGGATGGTTATGGTTGTAGAGGTCAGTCATTTCAGTTCCAGGACATCAATATGGAGTACCTCAGTGTTGTGTCCTAGGTCCAACCATCTTCAGCTGCTTCATCAATGACTTTCCTACCATCATAAGGTCAGATATGGAGATTTTTGCTGATTATTTCCCGATGTTCAGCATCATCCACAACTCCTCAGATCATGAAGCAGTCTGAGTCTAAATGCTGCAAGACCTGGAAAATATCCAGACTTGGTCTGACAAATGGCAAATAACATTCGCACCACCTAAGTACCAGGCAATGACCATCTCCGACAAGAGAGGATCTAACCATCACCCCTTGACATTCAATTACATTTCCATCGCCTAATGCCCCACCATCAACACCCTGGAGGTTGCCATTGACCAGAAACTGGACTGGACTAGCCATATTAGTACTGTGCCTACAAGGGCAGGTCAGAAGTTTGGAATGCTACGGCAGGGTAACTCACCTCCTGACTCACCAGTGATGATCCACAAAGCACAAGTCAGAAGTGTAATGGATTACTAAAATAAAAGAGATTTGAGAGTTTGTTGAGCAGAGGAAGTTCAGTGAGAGGGGGAGGGTGATACTCCTTTGCTTTTTCTAACTTTCCACCTTATAGGAATTGGTTCTTGCTCTATTGCGAGGAAAGAATGTGGCTATTTGTGAGTATTTGGTTAGTATCTGGTCGGTGAGTGGTCAAGGTCTATTCTATTCCTAAATTTACAGGAGTTTGTGGGAAGATTAATAGTCTAAATAATTGAATGAAAGTATCAGGATGCAGGGCATGTGATTTTGGACTGAGGTGATGAAAAACATGGCCCTTGGAGTCCGAAATAGGAGAATGGTTAACAGATGTTATGACATCCCAGGCTAGGGTAAAATTCCAGCTCCCCTTGCCCTGAAGTCACAACATAAGTGAATTAACTGGTTTTTCAAGATCTTTGGCCCCAGACTTCTCCAATAATAATAATCTTTATTGTCGCAAGTAGGCTTACATTGCAATGAAGTTACTGTGAAAAGTCCCTAGTCGTCACATTCCGGCTTCTGTTTGGGCACACGGAGGGAGAATTCAGAATGTCCAAACTACCTAACAGCACGTCTTTCGGGACTTGTGGGAGGAAACCAGAGCACCCGGAGGAAACCCATGCAGACACGGGGAGAATGTGCAGACTCCGAACCTGGGACTCTGGCACTGTGAACCACTGTGCTACCATGCTGCCCAGTGACTTGCAGATGCCAGATTTGTAAGTAAAAACACAAACTTTATTTATAAGAAAAAATAATTAAAATATGAAACAATTGAACTAGAATAATGGCCTGCTAATGTATTACTTTCCTTTGACTGTCCAATCACATGCAAGACAGACAGGCACAGAAAAAGGGAAAGAGGTAAAATCATAGGGATTAAAATATTGCAGAAAGAGAGATGCGTCCATATTGTTGATGTTGAAGTCTTTGTAGTCGGCTATCTTCCCACGATGCGAAGTGTTGAAAACCACAAGTTGCATTGTTTCTTCTGGTATGTGCATTCAGTCAGAACTCTCAATCAACAGTCTCACTGAGGTAAGATTAAAGTTCTCCAATTATCAGATTTGTTTTGCAAAATATTTTATCAAGGCATTTTCAGCTAATGTACAAAACACACAAACAAAAAACTTTGTACATGTATTTCTCAACAAAGGCCCTTTGACTTAAACTCTACGTGCCCCATTTTGTAACTACGCTTTAAAGAATTACATAGAACATAGAACATACATTGCAGAAGGAGGCCATTTGGCCCATCGAGCCTGCACCAACCCACTTAAGGCCACTCTATCCCCGTAACCCAATAACCCCTCTTAACCTTTTGAGCACCAAGGGCAATTCAGCATGGCCAATCCACCTAACCTGCTTGTCTTTGGACTGTGGGAGGAAACCAGGGCACCTGGAGAAAATGCAAGCAAACATGGGGAGAACGTGCAGACTCCGCACAGACAGTGACCCAGCAGGGAATCGAACCTGGGACCCTGGAGCTGTGAAGCCACAGTGCTAGCCACTGTGCTACTACTATGCTGTCCTTGTTAGGACACTGTTGTAAAATCTCTGTCTGTTCTGTGTTTCCTGTTAATCCTTGCCCTGCTGCCCACCTTCAATCTCCAGTCTTCTGGTTAGATGCTCCACCAGTGGGATTACTGCTTAAACTACAAACTTTAGGCAAACTGAAACATCCCAGGTCTGATGGACTTGTCCAGGACTTTCCTTTTGGGTTCTGTGGCAGAGCCCATGATGTCAGTTTGATAGACTTGGCAATCCGCCAATCACTGTGGCTGGAATTCTGAACTATCTCCTTGTTGCTTGGAATTGGTGGAGCCATTCAGAATCTTCTGGACAGTCATCTGGAGAGCTTCATTTTATAGAACATAGAACAGTACAGCACAGAACAGGCCCTTCGGCCCTCGATGTTGCGCTGAGCCATGATCACCCTACTCAAACCCACGTACCACCCTATACCCGCAACCCAACAACCCCCCACCCCTTAACCCCACTTTTTAGGACACTACGGGCAATTTATCACGGCCAATCCACCTAACCCGCACATCTTTGGACTGTGGGAGGAAACCGGAGCACCCGGAGGAAACCCACGCACACACGGGGAGGACGTGCAGACTCCGCACAGACAGTGACCCAGCCGGGAATCGAACCTGGGACCCTGGAGCTGTGAAGCATTTATGCTAACCACCATGCTACCGTGCTGCCCTCAATTGTCCTCAATTCTGCGAAAAATTCAGCCTGGAAGCAGCTGGAAGACACTCTCTCTCTGCTCTCTTTCTGCCACACAATTTTGAAACCTCCCAGATAGATCAGTGACCTGATTCCCTTATATAAACCAATTTCCCAAACACATTTCGCATTCAGAAAAGACTGACATTTACAGAGGCCATAATCGCACCAGTGAAGATTCATCTCAAACCCTTTCCTTCAATTCCTGTTGTTTTATTTCTTTCTCTCCCCTTACCATGTATCTGTCTTGTGTGTGTCTGGGGGCAGGGCGTGATGATGTTTGGGAATAGGTAGACCAGTAGACCATAGTTCCAATTATTTCCTTTAATATGTTCAATTTTACTCTTGTTATAAATAAACAAATTGTTATGTTTTACTTATAAATAATGAGCCTGTAGCTCATTAGAGCAGTCAGGGGTTAAAGATTTCAGTAAAAAACAAATTACTGGTTAATTCACCTATGTTGGGACTTGAGGGGTCTATGGGGCTGGAACTGTATAAAAGACAGACAGAGAGCGCACACAGTAAGCGAGCACTTTTCCAGGAGACTCATCCGGAGTGAGACTCGTACAGAGTGGGAGATTGAAATTTGGTAATTTGGTGCAGTGAGGTAATTCGGTGCAGAGTGTGAGGTGCTGCTTTTTAAACCCTGGTAAGTGACTGGTAAGTAGTCTCTCTTTTTTCTTTTCATTGTCTAATTTATTTATTTTTATTTTGAAATTCTAGTTGTTTAAGTTTACCAAGGGTTTAAGACATGGCAGGAGATCCCAGACCCGTGTCATGCTCCTCGCGTGCGATGTGGGAGCTCAGGGACACGTCCACTGTCCCTGGCTCCTTCACGTGCAAGAAGTGTGTTCAGTTGCAGCTCTTGTTAGACCGCTTGACGGCTCTGGAGCTGCGGATGGACTCACTTTGGAGCATCCGCGATGCTGAGGAGGTCGTGGATAGCACGTTTAGCGAGTTGGTCACACCGCAGGTGAAGGTTACTGAGGGAGATAGAAAATGGGTGACCAAAAGAAAGAGCAAGAGTAGGAAGGCAGTGCAGGTGTCCCCTGCGGTCATCTCCCTGCAAAACAGATATACCGCTTTGGATACTGTTGAGGGAGATGGCTCACCAGGGGAAGGCAGCAGCAGCCAGGTTCATGGCACCGTGGCTGGCTCTGCTGCACAGCAGGGCAGGAAGAAAAATGGCAGGGCTATAGTGATAGGGGACTCGATCGTAAGGGGAATAGACAGGCGGTTCTGTGGACGCAATCGAGACTCCAGGATGGTATGTTGCCTCCCTGGTGCAAGGGTCAAGGATGTCTCGGAGCGGCTGCAGGACATTCTGGGGGGGGGGAGGGTGAACAGCCAGCTGTCGTGGTGCACATAGGCACCAACGATATAGGTAAAAAACGGGATGAGGTCCTACAAGCGGAATTCAGGGAGTTAGGAGTTAAACTAAAAAGTAGGACCTCAAAGGTAGCAATCTCAGGATTGCTACCAGTGCCACGAGCTAGTCAGAGTAGGAATGTCAGGATAGATAGGATGAATGCGTAGCTCGAGAGATGGTGCAAGAGGGAGGGATTCAAATCCCTGGGGCATTGGGACCGGTTCTGGGGGAGGTGGGACCAGTACAAACCGGACGGTCTGCACTTGGGCAGGACTGGAACCGATGTCCTAGGGGGGGGTGTTTTCTAGAGCTGTTGGGGAGGGTTTAAACTAATGTGGCAGGGGGATGGGAACCAATGCTGGAAGTTGGAAGGTAGTAAAACAGGGACAGAAACAAAAGGAAGTAAGGGGAAATGTGCAAGGCAGAGAAGGCATAGTCAGAAATCCATAAGGGCGACAGTACAAGGTACAGTGACTGAGGGGAGCACAGTGAATAGGCCCAGTAATAACAAAAGGAATAAAACTGGAGATGTTAAGATTCAAAACAGAGGTAAAAAAACCAACATAAATGTACTTTACCTGAATGCTCGTAGTATTCGGAATAAAGTAAATGAGTTGGTGGCACAAATCATCGTAAATGACTATGATTTAGTGGCCATTACTGAAACATGGTTAAAGGATGGTCACGACTGGGAGTTAAATATCCGAGGGTATCAAACTATTCGGAAGGACAGAGTGGATGGTAAGTGTTGCTCTGTTATTTAAGGATGACATCCGGGCAATAGTAAGGGATGACATCGGTGCTATGGAGGATAAGGTTGAATCCATTTGGGTGGAAATCAGGAATAGTAAGGCGAAAAAGTCACTGATAGGAGTAGTCTATCGGCCACCAAATAGTAACGAGATGGTGGGGCAGGCAATAAACAAAGAAATAACTGATGCATGTAGAAATGGTACAGCAGTTATCATGGGGGATTTTAATCTACATGTCGATTGGTTTAACCAGGTCGGTCAAGGCAACCGTGAGGAGGAGTTTATAGAATGTATCCGCGATAGTTTCCTAGAACATCAATGTTAGCATCAATGCTTCACAGCTCCAGGGTCCCAGGTTCGATTCCCGGCTGGGTCACTGTCTGTGTGGAGTCTGCACGTCCTCCCCGTGTGTGCGTGGGTTTCCTCCGGGTGCTCGGTTTCCTCCCACAGTCCAAAGATGTGCGGGTTAGGTGGATTGGCCATGCTAAATTGCCCGTAGTGTAAGGTTAATGGGGGGATTGTTGGGTTACGGGTATGTGGGTTTAAGTAAGGTGATCATTGCTCGGCACAACATCGAGGGCCGAAGGGCCTGTTCTGTGCTGTACTGTTCTATGTTCTATGTTCTAACAGTATGTAATGGAACCTACGAGGGAACAAGTGGTCCTAGATCTTGTCCTGTGTAATGAGACAGGATTGATTCATGATCTCATAGGTAGGGATCCTCTCGGAAGGAGCGATCACAATATGGTGGAATTTAAAATACAGATGGAGGGTGAGAAAGTAAATTCAAATACTAGTGTTTTGTGTTTAAACAAAGGAGATTACAAGGGGATGAGAGAAGAACTAGCTAAGGTAGACTGGGAGCTAAGACTTTATGGTGGAACAGTTGAGGAACGGTGGAGAACCTTCCAAGCGATTTTTCACAGTGCTCAGCAAAGGTTTATACCAACAAAAAGGAAGGACGGAAGAAAGAGGGAAAATCGACCGTGGAGATCTAAGGAAATAAGGGAGAGTATCAAATTGAAGGAAAAAGCATATAAAGTGGCAAAGATTGCTGGGAGATTAGAGGACTGGGAAATCTTTAGGGGGCAACAGAAAGCTACTAAAAAAGCTATAAAGAAGAGTAAGATAGAGTATGAGAGTAAACTTGCTCAGAATATAAAAACAGACAGTAAAAGTTTTTACAAATATATAAGACAAAAAAGAGTGGCTAAGGTAAATATTGGTCCTTTAGAGGACGAGAAGGGAGTTTTAATAATGGGAAATGAGGAAATGGCTGAGGAACTGAACAGGTTTTTTGGGTCGGTCTTCACAGTGGAAGACACAAATAACATGCCAGCGACTGATAGAAATGAGGCTATGACAGGTGAGGACCTTGAGAGGATTGTTATCACTAAGGAGGGAGTGATGGGCAAGCTAATGGGGCTAAAGGTAGACAAGTCTCCTGGCCCTGATGGAATGCATCCCAGAGTGCTAAAAGAGATGGCTAGGGAAATTGCAGATGCACTAGTGATAATTTACCGAAATTCACTAGACTCTGGGGTGGTCCCGGTGGATTGGAAATTAGCAAACGTGACGCCGCTGTTTAAAAAAGGAGGTAGGCAGAAAGCAGGAAATTATAGGCCAGTGAGTTTAACTTCGGTAATAGGGAAGATGCTGGAATCTATCATCAAGGAAGAAATTGCGAGGCATCTGGATAGAAATTGTCCCATTGGGCAGACGCAGCATGGGTTTGTAAAAGGCAGGTCATGCCTAACTAATTTAGTGGAATTTTTTGAGGACATTACCAGTGCAGTAGATAACGGGGAGCCGATGGATGTGGTATATCTGGATTTCCAGAAAGCCTTTGACAAGGTGCCACACAAAAGGTTGCTGCATAAGATAAAGATGCATGGCATTAAGGGTAAAGTAGTAGCATGGATAGAGGATTGGTTAATTAATAGAAAGCAAAGAGTTGGGATAAATGGGTGTTTCTCTGGTTGGCAATCAGTAGCTAGTGGTGTCCCTCAGGGATCCGTGTTGGGCCCACAATTGTTCACAATTTACATTGATGATTTGGAGTTGGGGACCAAGGGCAATGTGTCCAAGTTTGCAGATGACACTAAGATGAGTGGTAAAGCGAAAAGTGCAGAGGATACTGGAAGTCTGCAGGGGGATTTGGATAGGTTAAGTGAATGGGCTCGGGTCTGGCAGATGGAATACAATGTTGACAAATGTGAGGTTATCCATTTTGGTAGGAATAACAGCAAACGGGATTATTATTTAAACGATAAAATATTAAAGCATGCCGCTGTTCAGAGAGACTTGGGTGTGCTAGTGCATGAGTCACAGAAGGTTGGTTTACAAGTGCAACAGGTGATTAAGAAGGCAAATGGAATTTTGTCCTTCATTGCTAGAGGGATGGAGTTTAAGACTAGGGAGGTTATGTTGCAATTGTATAAGGTGTTAGTGCGGCCACACCTGGAGTATTGTGTTCAGTTTTGGTCTCCTTACTTGAGAAAGGACGTACTGGCGCTGGAGGGTGTGCAGAGGAGATTCACTAGGTTAATCCCAGAGCTGAAGGGGTTGGATTATGAGGAGAGGTTGAGTAGACTGGGACTGTACTCGTTGGAATTTAGAAGGATGAGGGGGGATCTTATAGAAACATTTAAAATTATGAAGGGAATAGATAGGATAGATGCGGGAAGGTTGTTTCCACTGGCGGGTGACAGCAGAACTAGGGGGCATAGCCTCAAAATAAAGGGAAGTAGATTTAGGACTGAGTTTAGGAGGAACCTCTTCACCCAAAGGGTTGTGAATCTATGGAATTCCTTGCCCAGTGAAGCAGTTGAGGCTCCTTCATTACATGTTTTTAAGGTAAAGATAGATAGTTTTTTGAAGAATAAAGGGATTAAGGGTTATGGTGTTCGGGCCGGAAAGTGGAGCTGAGTCCACAAAAGATCAGCCATGATCTAATTGAATGGCGGAGCAGGCTCGAGGGGCCAGATGGCCTACTCCTGCTCCTAGTTCTTATGTTCTTATGAACTGACCGTGCACTCACCCAGGGTGTCAAAGCAGAATAGATTTTTAAAAAAGAATAAAACGCTAAAAAGTCCCCTCCCCACTCCACCCCCCCCCCCCCCCCCCCACCCCCCACCTCCCTTCCGCTGATGTTTACCAATGTTTAAAGAAGGAGATGAATAGAGTCAGAGTCACAGATGTTTACAGCATGGAAACAGGCCCTTTGGCCCAGCTTGTCCATGCTGCCCAGTTTCTATCACTGAGCTAGTCCTACTTGCCTGTATTTGGCCCATATCCCTCTATACCCACCCTGCCCATATAACCGTCTAACTGTTTTTTAAAGGAAAAAATTGTACCCTCCTCTACCACTGCCTCTGGCAGCCCGTTCCACCCTCTGTGTAAATGCTCACCACCCTCTGTGTAAAGAAATTTCCCCTCTGGTCTCTTTTGTATCTCTCCCCTCTCACCTTAAACCTATGCCCTCTAGTTCTAGACTCCTCTACATTTGGGAAAATATGTTAATGATCTACCTCATCCATGCCCTTCATTATTTTATCAACCTCTATAACATCACCCCAAAGCCTCCTATGCTCCACGGTAAAATGTCTCAGTCTATCCAGCCTCTCCATATAGCTCAGACCATCAAGTCCTGGTAGCATCCTCGTAAATCTCTCTGCACTCTTTCTAGTTTAACAATATCCTTCCTATAATAGGGTGACCAGAACTGTACACCGTATTCCATGTGTGGTCTTACTAATGTCTTGTACAACTTCAACAATACGTCCCAACTCCTGTATTCAATATTCTGACCAATAAAACCTTGCTGAATGCCTTCTTCACCACCCTGTCCACCTGCGACTCCACCTTCAAGGAGCTATCAACCTATACCCCTAGATCTCTTTGTTCTGTCACTCTCCCCAACTCCCTACCATTAACTGCGTAGGTCATGCCTTGATTTGATCTACTAAAATGCATCACCTCACGTTTGTCCAAATTAAACTCCATCTGCCATTCATCGGCCCACTGGCCCAATTGATCAAGATCCTGTTGCAATCTTATATAACCTTCTTCACTATCCACTATGCCACCAATCTTGGTGTCATCTGCAAAGTTGCTGACCATGCCTCTTACATTCACATCCAAATCATTGATCTATAATATAAGTAACAGTGGACCCAGCATCGATCCCTGAGGCACACTGCTAGTCACAGGCATCCAGTTTGAAAAACCACCCTCCTCAATTTAAAAGTGGGCGAACCCTCGGATATATCCTCTCACTGTACTGGCATGTTACTGTCCCGAAGCAAAAACGCAACCCCCCCTCCTCTCTTACCTCCTGTTCTATCTTTCTTATAGTATCTGTATCCCGGAACATTGAGCTGCCAGTCCTGCCCTTCCTTTAGCCATGTGTCAGTAATAGCTAGAATATCCCAGCCCCATGTACCTATCCATGGCTTGAGTTCATCTGCCGTGCCCGTTAGGCCTCTTGCATTGGAATAAACACAGTTCAATCCATTTCTTTGCCTTCATATCTTCTCCTTCTTGGCTTTTGTTTATATCCTCTATTTGCCACCTTCCGACTTCCTACTTTTGTTCCCAACCCCCGCCACATAAGTTTAGACCCTCCCCAACAACGCTAGTAAACAACCCCCCGAGGACATTGGTTCCAGTCCGGCCCATGTGTAGACCATCCGATTTGTAATGGTCCCACCTCCCCCAGAACTGGTCCCAATGTCCCAAAAATCTGAACCCCTCCCTCCTGCACCATCTCTCAAGCCATGCATTCATACTGTCTATCCTGTCATTCCTACTCTGACTAGCACGTGGCACTGGTAGCAATCCCGAGATTACTACCTTTGAGGTCCGACTTTTTAATTTATCTTCAAACTCCCTAAATTCAGCATGTAGGACCTCATTCCAATTTTTACCTATATCGTTGGGGTCTATATGCACCACGACAGCTGGCTGTTCACCCTACCCCTTTAGATTGTCCTGCAGCCACTCAGAGACATCCAGGACCATTGCAACCAGGAGGGAACATACCTTCCTGGAGTCTTGTTTGCGTCCGCAGAAACGCCTGTCTACTCCCCTTACAATCGAATCCCCTGTCACTATAGCCCTGCCAGTCTTCTTCCTGCCCTCCTGCACAGCAGAGCTAGCCACTGTGCCATGAACACGGCTACTACTGCCTTCCCCTGGTGAGCCATCTCCCCCAACAGTATCCAAAATTGTGTACCTGTTTGTAGGGAGATGACCGCAGGGGACAACTGCACTGCCTTCCTACTCATCCTCAATCTGATGGTCACACATTTCCTATCTCCTTCAGTATTCTTTATCTGCACTGTGACCAACTCGCTAAACGTGCTATCCACGACGTCCTCAGCATTGCGGATGCTCCAAAGTGAGTCCATCCACAGCTCCAGAGCCATCAAGCAGCTGGACACACTTCTTGCATGTGAAGGAGCCAAGGTCAGTGGACGTGTCCCTAAACTCCCACATTGCACACGAGGAGCATAAAATGGGTCTGGGGTCTCCTGCCATGTCTTAAACCTTAGGTTAACTTATTCAACTACAATGCCAAAAAACAAAAGAAAAAAAATAGACAAATGAAAAGAAAAGAAAAACTACTGACCAGATAGATTCAAATTTTGCAGGTCCCTCCTTGGCCAATCAAATCACAGCCCTCCTGTGCCATCACTCTTCAGTTTCTCCCCAATCTAACCCTCAGATTCACCGTCTACCTGCTTACCTTCCCAAGGTGCCATTGGTCCAACCACTCGTCTCTGCTCGGCTCCTGAAAAGCCAGAAGAAAGAAAACAAAACAAAAGGGAACAAGCACCTCCTCCTACTCTGCACAGAATTACCACCTTGCTCCAAATTACCACGTTACAATCCTCACTCAGGCTTTCTCACTCACTCAGGCTGACTCAGGCTGTCTCGACTTTTTATTAAAAGTTGTGTGTCAAGTGAACGCAATGATACACTTTGGGGTTCTCTGAACCCTGGCCCATAACAAATTGGGGGCTCGTCTGGGATAAAAGTCTCTCTATTGGATTGGCTTAGTGAACTTAAAGACAGTGAGGAGTGAGCATATTGTGGTTGCTTTTCAGATGTTATATTTTAGTTTAAGTGGGGAGTGTGTTGTGCACAATGGCTCTTTCAGAGGCCCTGAAGTTTTTGGGGGTGGAGACGGTCACACGCAGTACCATGAGGACAGAGACTAAAAATGGACTTTTAGATTTGGCAAAAACATTGCGTTAACATTACCTGACAAAATTCAAAAATGTGAGGCACTTACCGCGGTAGCTAAGCATTTAAAGTTGCCTGATATACAGTCTGACTGATTAGAAATGGCAAAAACCCAGTTGCATGTTAAGCAACTTGAACATGAAAAAGAATTACAGAAGCTTGAATATGCAATGAGAGAAAAAGAAAGAGAAAGGGAGATGCAGATCAGGGAGAAAGAAAAGGAGAGAGAAGAAAGTAACAAAGAAAGAATAGCCCTATCAGAACAAAAATAAAGTGATAGAGAGGAAAGTGAAAAAGAGAGAGAGTTTGAACTTCAGAATATGGTTATGAAACATAACAGTCAGGTAAAATTGGCAGACATACAGTTGGAGGATAGTGATGAGGATAGTGAGAAAGAGCGTCATAGTCTAAGGCTTTGTGGCTATTTAAATATGTCCAAGCATTGCCTAGGTTTGATGGGAAGGAGTTGGAAGCCTTTTTCATTTCATTTTAGAAGGTGGCTAAACAAATGAAATGGCCTCAGGACATGTGGGTATTACTGATTCAAACAAGGGTGGTAGGTAGGGCTAATGAAGTGTTTGCATCACTACCAGAGAAGGTATCTGGACGTATGAGGAGGTGAAAAAATCCGTCCTAGGTGCTTATGAACTAGTGCCTGAAGCCCACAGACAAAGGTGTAGAAATTTAAGGAAAGAATTTGGTCAAACATACATGGAGTTTGAAAGGGTCAAACAGAGTAATTTTGATAGGTGGATAAGGGCTTTGAAAATAGACAAATCGTGTGAAGGTCTCAGAGAAATAATACTTTTGGAAGAGTTTAAAAATTCAATTCCTGATGGAGTGAGAACTCATGTGGAAGAACAGAGGGTTAAAACTGCGAAGTTAGCAGCAGAAATAGCAGATGATTATTAATTAGTTCATAAATCAAAGCTTGGTTTCCGACATCAGTTTCAGCCTGTGAGGGATAGAAACTGGGGACATGAGAAATACTCAAGTGGTGAAGGTAAAGGTGATCTGATGGGAGATAATAGGAGAGTGTACCTCAGGCTAAAAAGAAAATCCAGGAGGGTGGAAAAGAAATGAAAAGTTTCAAATGTTTTCACTTTAATAAACTAGGCCATGTAAAGTCACAGTGTTGGTGGTTGAAGAAAAGCACTGGGAAGGCTGATGTGGTAAAACAAGATAAGACAATGGAGTTTGTTGATGTGGTAAATGAAATCTTAAGTGAAGCGAAGGAGGTGCAAAAGATTGTACAGCCTGATCAAGAGGCCATTGATAAGAAAGTGCGACATTTCTTTAAGGAATTTACTTATGTGGGTACAGTTTACTCATGTGTACCAGGAGGAGTAGTCAATCCTTAATGGTAAGAGATGAGGAGTAATGTTGCCTCGGAATAATATTGCCAGAACAGGTGGTAACATGTGGAATTCAGTGTGAGAGGAGTAGTGTTCCATTATATAAGGTAAGGTTGGAAAGTCCAGTGAAGAGTTGTGAAGTGGTAGCAGGCGTAATCGAGAAACTATCTTGTCCAGGAATACAGTTTATCTTGGGTAATGATATAGCTGGATCGCAGGTGGGAGTGATGCCTACTATGGTTGAAAAGTCAATGGAAAATCAGACAACTGAAGTGTTGAAGGACGAATAACCTGGGATTTTTCCGGATTGTGTAGTAACAAGGTCGCAAAGTCACAGGTTCAGACAAGAGGACAAATCAAAGAGTGAAGATGAAGTTGAAGTGGAATTATCAGAAACGATTTTTGATCAGATGGTTGAAACAGAACAAGAACAGGTGGAGGATGTGGCGGATATTTTTAGTTCAGGAAAATTGGCGGAGTTACAACAGAACGATATAGAAATAAAATGGATGTCTCAGAAAGCATACACGGAAGATAAATCTGAGTGTTTATCAGAGAGTTTGTACCGTAAAAATGATGTCTTGATGAGAAAATGGAGACCTTCACATATGCAGGTGGATGAAAAGTGGGCAGAAGTTGATCAAGTAGTATTGCCGGTAGGGTATAGAAAGGAGGTGTTGTGAGTTGCACATGAGGTACCAGTGGGAGGTCATTTGGGAATAAGGAAAACTCAAGTAAATCCAGAAACATTTTTGTGGGCCTGGACTATATAAAGATGTAGTTAAATTTTGTCAATCATGTCACACATGTCAAGTGATAGGGAAACCTCAAGCAGTGATAAAAGCAGCGACCTTAATACCCATTCCAGCATTTGAGGAACCTTTTACAAGGGTCCTAATTGATTGCGTAGGACCGCTCCCTGATACATAAAGTGGGAATCAATATCTTTTGACTTTGGATGTCTCTACTAGGTTTCCAGAGGCCATTCGAGTGTGTAATATTACAGCTAAAAAGATTGTGGAGGAGTTACTTCAATTCTTTATTCGATATGGACAACCCACAGAAATACAATTGGATCAAGGATCAAATTTTACCTCAATGTTATTCACAGAAGTTATGGATTGCTTAGGAATGAAACAATTTAATTCAACTGCGTACCATCCAGAATCACAGGTAGCGTTAGGATGGTGGTGTCAGACATTAAAGACAATGTCATTGTCACGATTATCCAGAGGATTGGGATAAAGTAATTCCATTTGTACTGTTTGCAATTAGGGATGCACCAATGAGTCAACCAAATTTAATCCTTTTGAACTAATTTTTGGTCATAAGGTAAGAGGACCACTTAAATTAATTAAGGAAAAATTGGTGAGGGAGAAATTGGAAATTACATTATTGGATTACGTGTCAAATTTTAAATAGAGCAGGTGAATTGGATCGACAACACTTAAAAGTTGCACAACATGTGATGAAACAGGTAGCGGACAAGAAATCCAAAGTTGGTAGTTTTGCCAGTAGAGATTAGTAGTTTTACCAGTGGTTAGTGAACCTTTAAAAGGAAGGTTTTGTGGACCTTATGAGATTGAAAGGAAATTCATTGAGGTGAATTATGTGGTAAAAACACCAGATAGAAGGACCGACTCACCGAGTGTGTCATGTGAATATGCTGAAAAGGTCCTTTGAAAGGGGAGGAGAGAAAAAAGAGGAGGTTTTAATGATTCTATCTCAAAGTGAAGAACCAAATCCAGATGACTGTGAATTTGACATACCTCAAATTAAATTGGAAAATCTGGATGTTCTTGAAAATTGGGATAAATTGTTGAGTTACCTTCCAGAGGAAAAACAAACTGACCTGAAAGAGTTATTGATATCACATGGGCAAGTTTTTGGAGAAAATTGGGAAGTACTAAAATGGCTATACATTATGTAGATGTGGGAAATGCTGATCCAAAAAACCAACATCCATACGGACTTCACCCTTTAAAATTGTCACAGGTTGACAAAGAGATTGAGAGTATGCTGAAAAATGACATAATTGAAGTGGGTTGTAGCCAATGGAGCTCACCCATAGTGATGGTACCAAAACCAGACGGTACTCATTGGTTGTGTGTGGACTAAAGGAAGGTTAATGCATTTACAAGAACTGACTCTTATCCTAAACCACGTTTGGAGGATTGCATTGAGAAAGTGGGACAATCAGCTTTTATTTCCAAATTGGATTTACTTAAAGGTTACTGGCAGGTACCTTTCTCCGAAAGGCCGAAGGAGATTTCAGCTTTTGTGACTCCAGATGGTATATACCAATTCAAAGTTATGCCATTTGGCATAAAAAACGCCCCAGCCACATTTCAACGGTTAACTAACAAAGTAGTTTCAGGATTACCCAATTGTGCGGTATACATCTACAATCTGGTAATTTTCAGCCAGACATGGACAGAACATTTAAAACATCTGATGGAGTTACTTGATCGATTTCAGGAGGTGGGTTTGATGATAAACCTAGCAAAAAGTGAACTTGGAAAAGCCCAAGTCACTTTCCTTGAGGAGTTTCCGATACCTTCAAAACAAAGGGAAATAATGCGATTTCTTGGCATGAGTGGTTTTGATTGAACATTTGTGAAAAAGTTTTGCAGCATGGTTGCTCCACTGATGGACTTCTCAAGAAGCGTAACAAATTCCAGTGAACAGCGAAGTGTCAACAGGCATTTGACGGCCTGAAAACTGTGATAACCAATGCTCCTGTGTTGGAGAATTACATGGGACTCTGTGATCAAATTGAAATTTATCTGACTTTAAAGAGACATGCCGAGGCGTAGAGAAATGGATGGATCGTGCAGAGACCTTCTTGTTCAAAAAGACTGTCAGTCATGAAGGATTTCAGTTGGAGGCAGAAGAACGAAAAAGAAATGGACTATATTATTATACCTGTTGTTCTTTTGAAACGATAAAGTATATGTACTGTGGGCATTTCTTAAAGGATGGTGAAAAGGTGAAAAATTAAACCATCTTGAAGTTGATGGTTTCTTTTTTTTTCTTGGAGGGAGGTGTCATGTGAGAGTACCTTTAAGAAATGGGTGTTTAAGAAATGTACCTTTAAGAAATGAAGTTGCTCATGTTACTGGCGTGATGTCAGAGTGTGGGTGGAGCTGAGCTCTACTTCTGCTTTTTTGTTTCAGTTTGAGAAAGCTTGAAAAAGCTTGGTTGTGTATGTGTGTTTCAGTGAGCTGCATCTGGAGTTAAAGCAAAGGGCTGTACTGTTGATCTCTGCCATCAAAAGACTATCTCTGGATCATTTGGTGAATTCAGAAGAATTATAAATGTTTTCAGTAGTGACTGTAAACTCTGATGTGCTTATGTTTAAAGGTTTGTTTAGTCTTTTGGGTGTAAAAGGACAGCATACAGGTGTTGCATTTTTTGGGGGGTGTATTTGATTTACTGGTTGCTAAGATGTTCACTGTTTGTTTTAGAAAGGTTAACTTGAGTTCATGGAATAAACATTGATTTGCTTGAAAAAAGAACTTTGCCATTTCTGAAGTACCACACCTGTAGAGTGGGCCGTGTGCGCCGCGTACCACAACGTATTAAAAGTTGTGGGTCAGGTGAACTCCATGATACACTTTGGGATTCTCTAATTCCTGACTCATAACACCATATACTTGCCATAGAGGGAGTAAACCAAAGTTTTACCAGACCGATTCCTGGGATGGCAGGATTGTTGTATGAGGAGATATTGGGTCAAACGGCCCTGTATTCACTGGAATTTAGAAGCATGAGAGGGGATCTCATTCAAACGTATAACATTCTGACAGGGTTGGACAGATTGGATGCAGAGATGTTGTTTCCTCTGGCTGGGGGCGGGGCATCTAGAACAAGGGGGTCACAGTCTCAGGATGCCTCAGGATGTGTTGTAGGTCATTTAGGACTGAGATGAGAAGAAACTTCTTCACTCAGAAGGTGGTGGACCTATGGAATTCATATATTCAGTCACTGAATATATTTCAGGAAAAAGATAGAATTCTAGACTAGAAAGGTGTCAAGGAGTATGGGGAGAGCGTGGGAGTATGGTATTGAGATAGATGATCAGCCACGATCACATTGAATGGTGGAGTAGGCTCGAAGTGCCAAATGGCCTCCTCCTGCTCCTATTTCTTATGTTACTGTGTTTAGTCATGGAAAATAAGGAAATGGCGGATGAACTGAACAGGTATTTTGCAACGCTCTTCACTCCCAAGAATACAAGTAATATCCCAGAAATAGATTTAAATCAGGAAATGGAAGGGAGCGTGGAGCTGAGGAAAATTACAATCACCAGGGAAGTGCTACTAAGTAGTTGGGTCTCGGGATGACAAGTTCCCTGGTCCTGATGTACTTCATCTTAGGGTCTTCAAATACGTTTTTACTGAAATAGCTGATGGATTTGTTTTAATTTTCCACAATCCCTTAGGTTCAGGGAATGTTCCATTTACACATATATACCTAAAATGCCTTGTATGTGTAAAAAGCCTTGACTAAAAATATTTTTTTTAAAGTTTAGAAAATAGAAAATGCAACTCCTTTAATCAAATAGGGAGGGAGATACAAAACAGGAATTTACAGTCCAGTTAGGTTAATATCTTTAATTGGGAAATTATAGAAATTATTGTTAAAGATGTTGGGCAATTAGAAAAATTCAAGGTAATTGGAAAGAGTCAACATGGTTTTGTGGAAGGGAAATCATGTTTAACCAACATGTCAATGTCATTACCCACACCCTGGTTCAATGTCATTACCCACACTCTGGTTCAATGTCATTGTCCACACTCTGGTTCAATGTCATTACCCACACTCTGGTTCATAGTTATTGTCCACACCTTGTTTTATTGTCATTGACGACACTCTGGTTCATTATCATTGACTACATTCTGGTTTATTGTCATTGAATACATTGTAGTTCATTGTCCACACTCTGGTTCATTGTCATTGACCACACTCTGCTTTATTGTCATTGAACACCTTCTGGTTCATTGGTCATTGTCCCCGCTCTGGTTACATAGATACATAGAAGATAGGAGCAGAACGAGGCCTTTTGGCCCTTCGAGCCTGCTCTGCCATTCATCACGATCATGGCTGATCATCCAACTCAAGAGCCTATTCCTGCATTCTCCCCATAATCTTTGATCCCATTCTCTCCAAGTGGTATATCTCACCACCTCTTGAGTATATTCAATGTTTGACCATCAACTACTTCCTGTGGTAATGAATTCCACAGGCTCAACAATCTTTGTGTGAAGAAATGTCTCCTTATCTCTGTCTGAAATGGTTTACCCTGAATCCTCAGGCTGTGACCCCAGGTTCTGGACATACCCACCATTGGAAACATCTTCCCTGCATCGACCCTGTCTAGTCCTGTTAGGATTTTATAAGTCTCTATGAGATCCCCCCTCATTCTTCTGAACTCCAGCGAGAACAATCCTAACGTACTCAATCTCTCCTCATATGACAGTCATCCCTGGAATCAGTCTGGTAAACCTTCGCTGCCCTCCCTCGAGAGCAAGAACATCCTTCCTCAGGGAAGGAGACCAAAACTGCACACAACACTCCAGGTGTGGCCTCACCAAGGCCCTGTATAATTGCAGCAACACATCCCTGCTTCTGCACTCGAAACCTCTCGCAATGGAGGCTAACATACCATTGGCTTTCTTTACTGCCTTCTGCACCTGCATGCAAATGGTGCACAAGGACACCCAGGTCCCGCTGCACACTTCCTTCTCCCAATTTACAACTGTTCAGGTAATAATCTGCCTTCCTATTTTTGCTTCCAAAGTGAATAACCTCACACTTATCCAAATTATACAGCATCTGCCATTGATTTGCCCACTTGCCCAACCTGTCCAGATCTTGCTGTAGGATCTCTGCATCCTCGTCACAGTTCACCCTCCCACCCACCTTGGTATCATCTGCAAATCTTGAGGTGTTACATTTTGTTCCCTCATTCAAATCACCAATATATATTGTGATTATATCAGATCCCTGTGGCACCCCGCTAGTTACTGCCTGCCAATTTAGAAAGGACCCATAAATTCCTACTCTTTGTTTCCTCTCTGCCAACCAGTTTTCTATACACCTCAATGCACTTTTCCCCAATCCCATGCGCTTTAATCTCTTATGCTGGACGTTGTCATACGTCTTCTCGAAGTTGAAATATACCACATCGACTGGCTCTCCCTTGTCAACTGAACTGGTTATATCTTCAAAGAATTCCAGCAGATTAATTAAACATGATATTCCCTTCCTAAATCCATGCTGACTGACTGATCCTGCCACTGCTGTCTAAATGTTCCGCTATAAAGTCCTTGATAATAGTTTCAAGCATTTGCCCCACTAGCGATGTGAGGTTTACTGGTCTATAATTCCCTGCTTTCTCTCTACCTCCATTTTTGAATATCAGAGTGACGTGAGCTACCCTCCAATCTGCAGGGACTGTTCCAGAGTCTATAGAATCCCAGAAGGTGACCACCAATGCATTCACTATTTCTGGAGCCACCTCCTTAAGCACTCTGGGATGCAGATTATCAGGCCTTGGGGATTTATCTGCCTTCAATCCCATCAATTTTCCATGCACCATGTCTCTATTAATGTTCATCTCCCTCAGTTCTTCCCTCTCACTAAAAAGTATTAATTCTCCAACATTTCTGGTTTATTGTCATTTTCCACAATCTAGTTCATTGTCATTGACGTCACTCTGATTCATTGTGATTGAACACATTGTGGCTCATTGTTCATTGTCCACACTCTGGTTCATTGTCATCGACCACATTCTTGTGCATTTTCATTGTTCACATCCTGATTCATTGTCATTGACCGTACTCTGGTTCATTGTCATTGACTGCACTCTGATTCATTGTCATTGACTGCACTCTGGTTCATTGTCATTGACTGCACTCTGGTTCATTGTCATAGACCGCACTCTGGTTCATTGTCATTGATCGCACTCTGGTTCATTGTCATTCACCGCACTCTGGTTCATTGTCATTGACTGCACTCTGATTCATTGTCATTGACTGCACTCTGGTTCATTGTCATAGACCGCACTCTGGTTCATTTTCATTGACCGCACTCTGGTTCATTGTCATTGACCGCACTCTGGTTCATTGTCATTGATCGCACTCTGGTTCATTGTCATTGACCGCACTCTGGTTCATTGTCATAGACCGCACTCTGGTTCATTGTCATTGATCGCACTCTGGTTCATTGTCATTGACCGCACTCTGGTTCATTGTCATTGACCGCAATCTGGTTCATTATTTTTGTCCACTCTCTGGTTCATTGCCTTTGTCCACTATCTGGTTAATTGTTTTGTCCACGCAATAGTTGATAGTCTATGTTCACACTTTGCTTCTTTGTTATTGACCACACTCTGGTTCATTGTCTTTGTGATTGACCTCATACTGGTTCATTGTCCATGCTCTGGTTCTTTACTCATTGTCAACATTCTGGTTCGTGTAGCCATCTGGGATGGCCACTTACAAAGGAAACATGGATACTTGAAAAGGCTCAAGGGAAATATGGCCAATACAGAATTTAGGTAAACTCAGAGCCTAAATGTATATTTGCTAACAGAGAACCAGACAGTATCGAAACCCCGAGCCGATTTGCATTCTGATGGCCCATTTTCCCAGGACAAACGACTTGTACTCAGGTATCAGATACAATTCCAGACACATCGGCACCACTCCCTTCACCCAGGAAGCCCAAACAGCCAAGGTCAATGACGGCTCAGGACACGCCCAGCCATCAAGGCACCCGCCCCTTTATCAGCTCAAATCGAAGGCAGTAATTGAAGCCTGCCATATTATTGGGTCCAAAGCTAGGGACAGCCCAAAAGTGCGCGAAACACCAAAGGATAAAGAGTGACACTGCCATGTGTTCGATCTCTTTTGGCCCTGGCACACCGGCACTCTTTGGCCCGGCCTATACCTGAAGCCAACCGCAGCACCACGACCAGAAGCAAGTTCAAGATCAACGATCGCTACCAGACAGCTGAGCCCAGCAGAACCAAAGTTACTTCTCCATACACAGCCACTCCAGATCCGAACAAAGGCCTTGTTCCTCTGCCAAAGCCGGGTGCCTGCAGTTAAGTTCAGGTTGTTGTAGTGTTAGGTATAATTTAGCTTGTAGTGTTTTTATGTTGCATGTGTGAGTTAATCTTGTGTCTAAATAAACTATTATTGAACTTGAACTAACAGACTGGCTGTTGGGTCTTTGATCAATATCCGGTTGAACCTTGTGGTGGTATCATCTGATACCTGTTGACTCTGAAAAGCAATATCACTCGATATTAAAAAGGGCAACATTATTGGTGTCTCCGGTGCAAATTGGCAACATCTGGTTCATTGTATTTCTCCACATTGAGGAACATTGTCCACATTCTGGTTGATTTTTTTTTTCGGAGTTGTTTTTCTTCTCAGAGCAGCAGGAAACTGGAAGTCGGCCGTGGGGAGTTCTGGGAAGGTGTGTAGTACCTGTATATAAATTGGGTGAATATAAACCCGAGATACTACACTTGTAGTGTCCCCCACCCTTCCACCTCCTCTAACCTACGGGGGTTGAGTGAATATCAGGTAAGCTCTTCCTTTCTTTTTCTTGTTTTATCCACAAGTTATCTCAGGGGGATGGCAGGTAAGGCAGTGCAATGTTCCTCCTGCAGAATGTTTGAGGTGAGGTACACCGTCAGTGTCCCTGCTGATTTAACCTGTGGGAAGTGCCCCCATCTCCAGCTCCTCACAAACCGCGTCAGGGAACTGGGGCTGGAGTTGGATGAACTTTGGATCATTCAGGAGGCAGAGGTGGTCATAGATAGAAGCTTCAGGGATGTAGTTACGCCGAAGAATGAAGATGGATGGGTGACTGTGCGAGGGGCTGGGAGGAAGCAGTCAGTACAGGGATCCCCTGTGGTCGTTTTCCTTCGTAACAAGTATACCGCTTTGGATACTGGTGGGGGGGGGGGGGGGACTTACCAGGGGTAAGCCATGGGGTACAGGTCTCTGGCACAGAGTCTGTCCCTGTTGCTCAGAAGGGAAGGGGGGAGAGGAGTAGAGCATTAGTCATTGGAGACTCCATAGTTAGGGGGATAGATAGGAGATTCTGTTGGAACGAGGGAGACTCACGGTTGGTGTGTTGCCTCCCAGGTGCCAGGGTCCGTGATGTCTCGGATCGTATTTTCGGGATCCTTAAGAGGGACGGGGAACAGCCCCAAGTTGTGGTTAATTATTCATTGTGCACGTTCTGGTTAATTATTCATTGTCCACATCCTGGTTAATTATTCATTGTTCACATTCTGGTTCATTGTCATTGTCCACACTTCATCATAGAATTTACAGTGCAGAAGGAGCCATTCGGCCCATTGAGTCTGCACCGGCTCCCGGAAAGAGCACCCTACCCAAGGTCAACACCTCCACCCTATCCCCATAACCCAGTAAACCCACCCCACACTAAGGGCAATTTTGGACACGAAGGGCAATTTATCATGGCCAATCCACCTAACCCGCACATCTTTGGACTGTGGGAGGAAACCGGAGCACCCGGAGGAAACCCACACACACACGGGGAGGATGTGCAGACTCCACACAGACAGTGACCCAAGCCAGAATCGAACCTGGGACCCTGGAGCTGTGAAGCAATTGTGCTAACCACTATGCTACTGTGCTTGTTTGATTATTACATAGAACATAGAACAGTACAGCACGGAACAGGCCCTTCGGCCCTTGATGTTGTGCCGAGCTCTGTTCGAAACCAAGATCAAGCTGTCCCACTCCCTGTCATTCTGGTGTGCTCCATGTGCCTATCCAATAATTGCTTCAAAGTTTCGAAAGTGTCCGACTCCACTATCACAGCAGGCAGTCCATTCCACACCCTAACCATTCTCTGAGTTAAGAACCTACCTCGGACATCCATTCTATATCTCCCACCCCGAACATTATAGTTATGCCCTCTTGTCACAGCGGCATCCACCCGAGGAAATAGTCTCTGAACGTCCACTCTATTTATCCCCCTCATCATCTTATAAACCTCTATTAAGTCGCCTCTCATCCTCTTCCGCTCCAATGAGAAAAGCCCTAGCTCCCTCAACCTTTCATCATAAGACCTCCCCTCCAAACCAGGCAACACCCTGGTAAATCTCCTTTGCACCCTTTCCAATGCTTCCACATCCCTCCTATAGTGAGGTGATCAGAACTGCACACTTTACTCCAAATGTGGTCTCACCAGGGTCCTGTACAGTTGCAGCATAACCCCGCGGCTCTTAAACTCAAGCCCCCTATTAATACACGCTAACACATTATAGGCCTTCTTCACAGCTCTATTCACTTGAGTGGCAACCTTCAGAGATGTGTGGACATGAATCACAAGATCTCTCTGTTCCTCCACATTCCTCAGAACACTGCAGTTGACCCTGTAATCCGCATTCAAATTTGTCCGACCAAAATGAATCACCTCGCACTTATCAGGGTTAAACTCCATTTGCCATTTTTCGGCCCAGCTCTGCATCCTATCAATGACTCTTTGCAGCCTACAACAGCCCTCCACCTCATCCACTACTCCACCAATCTTGGTGTCATCAGCAAATTTACTGACCCACCCTTCAACCCCCTCCTCCAAGTCATTGATAAAAATCACAAACAGCAGAGGACCCAGCACTGAGCCCTGTGGTACACCACTGGTAACTGGTCTCCAGTCTGAAACTATTCCATCCACGACCACCCTCTGCCTTCTATGTGATAGCCAGTTACTTATCCAATTGGCCAAATTTCCCTCTATCCCACACCTCCTTACTTTCTTCATGAGCCGACCATGGGGAACCTTATCAAACACTTTACTAAAATCCATGTTTACAACATCAACTGCTCTACCTTCATCTGCACACTTAGTTACCTCCTCAAAGAATTCAATCAAATTTGTGAGGCAAGACTTACCCTTCACAAATCCCTGCTGACTATCCCGGATTAAGCTGCATCTTTTCAAATTGTCATTAATCCTATCCCTCGGGACCTTTTCCAATAACTTACCAATCACCGAAGTAAGACTGAACGGCCTATAATTACCAGGGTCATTCCTATTCCCTTTCTTGAATAGAGGAACAACATTTGCCACTCTCCAGTCCTCTGGCACTATCCCCTTGGACAGTGAGGACCCAAAGATCAAAGCCAAAGGCTCTGCAATCTCATCCCTTGCCTCCCAAAGAATCCTAGGATATATCCCATCTGGCCCAGGGGACTTGTCGACCCTCAGGTTTTTCAAAATTGCTAATACATCCTTCCTCAGAACATCTACCTCCTCCAGCCTACCCGCCTGTATCACACTCTCATCCTCAAAAACATGGCCCCTCTCCTTGGTGAACACTGAAGAAAAGTATTCATTCAACACCTCTCCTATATCTTCTGACTCCATGCACAAGTTCCCACTACTGTCCTTGACTGGCCCTAACCTCACCCTGGTCATTCTTTTATTTCTCACATAAGAGTAAAAAGCCTTGGTGTTTTCCTTGATTCGACCCACCAAGGACTTCTCATGCCCCTCCTAGCTCTCCTACGCCCTTTTTTTTTAGCTCATTCCTTGCTACCTTGTAACCCTCAAGCGACCCAACTGAACCTTGTTTTCTCATCCTTACATACGCTTCCTTTTTCCTCTTGACAGGACATTCAACCTCTTTTGAGAACCATGGTTCCCTCACACGGCCATTTCCTCCCTGCCTGACAGGGACATAACTATCAAGGACACGCAGTATTTGTTCCTTGAACAAGCTCCACTTTTCATTTGTGCCTTTCCCTGACAGTTTATGTTCCCATATTCTGCTCCCTAATCTTGCCTAATTGCACATAATTACCCCACCCCAATTATAAACCTTGCCCTGCCGTATGTCCCTATCCCTCTCCATTGCAATAGTGAAAGACACCGAATTGTGGTCACTATCTCCAAAGTGCTCTCCCACAAACAAATCTAACACTTGGCCCAGTTCATTAACCAGTACCAAATCCAATGTGGCCCCACTTCTTGTCGGCCTATCCATATATTGTGTCAGGAAACCCTCCTGCACACACTGTACAAAAACTGCCCCATCCGACCTGTTCAACCTATAGAGGTTCCAATCAATATTTGGAAAGTTAATGTCACCCATGACAACTACCCCAAGACCTCCACAACTATCCATAATCTGCTTTGCAATTTCTTCCTCCACATCTCTATTACTATTTGGGGGCCTCGAGAAAACTCCTAACAACGTGACCACTCATTTCCTATTTCTAATTTCAGCCCATATTATCTCAGTAGGCAGATCCCCCTCCAACTGCCTTTCTGCAGCCATTAAACTATCCTTGATTAACTCCTCCACCTCTTTTACCACCTTCCCTCCTCTTACGGAAACATCTATGCCCCGGAACTTCCAACAACCATTCCTGACCTTATAGAAAATAGAACAGTACAGCACAGAACAGGCCCTTCGGCCCTCAATGTTGTGCCGAGCTATGATCACCCTACTCAAACCCTCGTATCCACCCAATACCTGTAACCCAACAACCCCCCCTTAACCTTACTTTTATTAGGACACTACGGGCAATTTAGCATGGCCAATTCACCTAACCCGCACATCTTTGGACTGTGGGAGGAAACCGGAGCACCCGGAGGAAACCCACGCACACAGGGGGAGGACGTGCAGACTCCACACAGACAGTGACCCAGCCGGGAATCGAACTTGGGACCCTGGAGCTGTGAAGCATTTATGCTAACCACCATGCTACCCTGCTGCCCCAAGTGACCTTGTTCTAACCATGTCTCCGTAATGGCCACAACATCGTAGTCCCAAGTACCAATCCATGCTCCAAGATCACCAACCTTATTCCGGATGCTCCTTGCATTAAAGTAGACACACTTCAACCCACCTTCCTGTCTGCCGGTACACTCCTGTGACCTTGATACCCTCCTCAGTACCTCACTACTCTCAACTACCTCACTACTCTTGGCTTCTGAACTACAGCTCGTTTTCCCATCCCCCTGACAAATTAGTTTAACCCCCCCCCCCCCCCCCCCCCGAAGAGCTGTAGCAAATTTCCCTCCCAGGATATTGGTGCCCCTCTGGTTCAGCTGCAAACCGTCCTGTTAGTACAGGTCCCACCTTCCCCAGAATGTGCTCCAATTATCCACATAACTGAAACCCTCCCTCCGACATCATCCCTGCAGCCATTTGTTTGTCTGCACTCTCTTCCTGTTCCTCAACTCGCTAGCACGTGGCACCAGCAACAAACCAGAGATGACAACATGGTTTGTCCTGGCTATCTGCTTCCACCCTAACTCCCTAAATTCCTGTTTTAAATCCCCTTCCCTATTATTACCTATGTCGTTGGGACCGATGTGTACCACGACTTGTGACTGTTCCCTCTTAAGGATTCTGAAAACACGGTCCGAGACGTCACGGACCCTGGCACCCGGGAGGCAACATACCATCCGCGCATCTCTTTCGTTGCCATAGAATCGTCTATCTGTCCCTCTAAGTAACGAGTCCCCAATAGCTTTTGCTCTCATGCGCTCCCCACTTGTCCACTTTGTCCACACTCTGGTTTGTTGTCATTTACCGCCCACTGCTTCATTGTCCACGCACTGATTCATTGTTCTATATACGCACTCTAGTTCATTGTCTTTGTGCACATTCTGGTTCATTGTCATTGTCCACACTCTGGTTCATTGCCATTGTCCACATTCTGGTTCATTGTTATTGTCCACACTCTGGTTCATTGGCATTGTCAACACTTTGGTTCATTGTCATTGTCCACACTCTGGTTCATTGCCATTGTCCACATTCTGGTTCATTGTTATTGTCCACACTCTGGTTCATTGGCATTGTCAACACTTTGGTTCATTGTCATTGTCCACACTCTGGTTCATTGTCTTTGTCCACATTCTGGTTCATTTACATTGTCGACACTCTAGTTCATTGTCATTGTCCACACTCTGGTTCATTGTCATTGTCCACATTCTGGTTCATTGTCTTTGTCCACACTCTGGTTCATTGTCTTTGTCCACACTCTAGTTCATTGTCATTGTCCACACTCTGGTTCATTGTCATTGTCCACATTCTGGTTCATTGTCTTTGTCCACACTCTGGTTCATTGTCTTTGTCCACACTCTAGTTCATTGTCATTGTCCACACTCTGGTTCATTGTCATTGTCCACATTCTGGTTCATTGTCTTTGTCCACACTCTGGTTCATTGTCTTTGTCCACACTCTGGTTCATTGTCATTGTCCACACTCTGGTTCATTTACTTTGTCGACACTCTGGTTCATTGTTATTGTCGACACTCTGGTTCATTGTTATTGTCCACTCTCTGGTTCATTGTCATTGTCTGCACTCTGTTTCATTGTTCTTTGTCTGCACTCTGGTTCATTTTCCACATTCTGGTCAATTATTCACTGTCATTGTCTCCACTTTCTTGGATAGTTAATTGATCACACTCTGGCTTGCTGTCATTGTCCGCACTCTGCTTTATTGTTATTTTTATGCCCTCTGATTCATTGTCATTCTCCACATTCCGGTTCATTGTCTTTGTCCCCACTTTGCTTGATATTTCATTATTGGACTCTAGTTCCCTGTCATTGTCCATACTCTGGTTAATTGTTCATTGCCGGCACTTTGGTTCATTGTCTTTGTCCTTGTTCCGGTTCATTGTCCACAGTCTGGTTAATTATTCATTATCATTTTCCCCACTTTGGCTGATAGTTCATTGATCACACTCTGGTTTGCTGTCATTGTCCGCACTCTGGATCGTTGTCCACACTCTGGTTCATTGTCATTATTCACACTCTGGTTCATTGTTATTGTCCACACTCTGCTCAATTTCTCATTATTCACACTCTGGTTCATTGTTATTGTCCACACTCTGCTCAATTTCTCATTGTCCACACTCTGGATCATTGTGTTTTTTCACACTCTAGTTCATTGTCCACATTCTGGTTCATTATCTTTTTCCACACTCTAGTCATTGTTTTTGTCAACACTCTGCTCAATTTCTTATTTTCCACATTCTGGTTAATTATTCATTGTCCTCATTCTGGTTCATTGTCATTGTCCACACTCTCTTTGATTGTTCATTGATGACACTCATTTTCAATTTCATAGTCCGCCGTCTGGTTCATTGTTTTGGTCAACACTCTAGGTCATTTTTCACACTCTGGTTCTTTGTCTTTGTCGGCACTCTGATTTTTTGTAATTTACCACCCACTGCCTTGTTTTCCACGCACTGTTTCATTGTTCTATTTATGCACTCTAGTTCATTGTCATTGTCCACACTCTGGTTCATTGTCATTGTCCACATTCTGGTTCAATGTCATTGTCCACACTCTGGTTCATTGTCATTGTCCACACTCTGGTTCATTGTCATTGTCCACACTCTAGTTCATTGTCATTGTCCACACTCTGGTTCATTGTCATTGTTCACACTCTGGTTCATTGTCATTGTTCACACTCTGGTTCAATGTCATTGTCCACATTCTGGTTCAATGTGATTGTCCACATTCTGGTTCAATGTTATTGTCCACACTCTGGTTCATTGTTATTGTCCACACTCTGGTTCATTGTTATTGTCCACATTCTGGTTCATTGTCATTGTCCACATTCTGGTTCAATGTCATTGTCCACATTCTGGTTCAATGTAATTGTCCACATTCTGGTTCAATGTCATTGTCCACACTCTGGTTCAATGTCATTGTCCACACTCTGGTTCATTGTCATTGTCCACACTCTAGTTCATTGTTATTGTCCACACTCTGGTTCATTGTCATTGTCCACATTCTGGTTCAATGTCATTGTCCACATTCTGGTTCAATGTAATTGTCCACATTCTGGTTCAATGTCATTGTCCACACTCTGGTTCAATGTCATTGTCCACACTCTGGTTCATTGTTATTGTCCACACTCTGGTTCATTGTTATTGTCCACATTCTGGTTCAATGTCATTGTCCACATTCTGGTTCAATGTAATTGTCCACATTCTGGTTCAATGTCATTGTCCACACTCTGGTTCAATGTCATTGTCCACACTCTGGTTCATTGTTATTGTCCACACTCTGGTTCATTGTTATTGTCCACACTCTGGTTCAATGTCATTGTCCACACTCTGGTTCATTGTTATTGTCCACACTCTGGTTCATTGTCATTGTCCACACTCTGGTTCATTGTTATTGTCCACACTCTGGTTCATTGCCATTGTCCACACTATGGTTCATTTTTCTTTGTCTGTAGTCTGCTTCATTGTCTACATTCTGGTCAATTATACATTGTCATTGTCCCCACTTTGGTTGATAGTTCATTGATCACACTCTGGTTCGCTGTCATTGTCCACACTTTGGTTTATTGTTCTTTTTACGCACTCTGGTTCATTGTCATTCTCCACAATGTGTTTCATTGTCATTGTCCACATTCTGGTTAATTGTCTTTGTCCCCACTTTGGTTGAAATTAATTAATAGCACTCTGGTTCGCTGTCTTTGTCCAAACTCTGGTTACTTGTTCATTATCGGCATTTTGGTTCATTGTCTTTGTCCACGTTCCAGTTAATTGTTCATTGTCATTTTCCCCACTTTGGTTGATAGTTCATTAATTACACTCTGGTTCTTTGTCATTGTCCATGCTCTGTTTAATTGTCATTGTTCACACTCCGGTTCAATGTTCTTTGTCCGCACTCTGGTTCATTGTCATTGTCCACGTTCTGGTTCATTGTTCTTTGTCCGCACTCTGGTTCATTGTCCACAGCCTGGTCTATTATTCATTGTCATTGTCCCCACTTTGGTTGATAGTTCATTTATCACACTCTGGCTTGATGTCATGGTCAGCACTCTGGTTTATTGTTCTTTTAATGCACTCTGGTTCATTGTCATTCTCCACAATGTGCTTCGTTGTCATTGTCCACATTTTGGTTAATTGTTCATTGTCGGCACTTTGGTTCATTGTCTTTGTCCACATTCCGATTCATTGTCCACATTCTGGTTAATTATTCATTGTCGTTGTCCCAACTTTTGTTGATAGTTCATTGATCACACTCTGGTTTGCTGTCATTCTCCGCACTCTCGTTCATTGTCCACACTCTGGTTCATTGTTTTCTTTATGCACTCAGTTTCATTGTTATTGACCGCACTCTGGTTCATTGTGATTTACCACACTCTGGTTCATTGTTATTGCCAACACTCTAGTTAATTGTTATTGTCCACACTCTGGTTCATTGTCTTTGTCAACATTCTGCTCAATTGTTCATTGTCCACATTCTGGTTCATTGTCATTGTCCACACTCTGGTTCATTGTCATTGTCCGCACTTGTTTGATTGTTCATTGCTGACACTCAGTTTCATTTTCTTTTTAAAAAAAAATAATTTTTATTTAAATTTTTGAAAAATGTATAACAACAGAACAATAATAATAACAATAATAGACCCGTAACAACGCATATCATGAACCCCCCCAAACCCAATGAACAACAAAATAAATTCAAAATGAATTAAATTAACATAAACAATGCCCCCCTGAAACCCACCCCCCACCTTTCCCCCCCTCCCTCCCGGGTTGCTGCTGCTGCTGACCTAGTTCCCTATCGTTGAGCCAGAAAGTCGAGGAAAGGCTGCCACCGCCTAAAGAACCCTTGTACCAACCCCCTCAGGGCGAATTTGACCTTCTCCAGCTTAATGAATCCCGCCATGTCATTGATCCAGGTCTCCACACTTGGGGGTCTCGCATCTTTCAATTGCAAGATCCTCCGCCGGGCTACTAGGGACGCAAAGGCCAAAACACCGGCCTCTTTCGCCTCCTGCACTCCCAGCTCCATCCCAACCCCAAATATCGCGAGTCCCCAGCCTGGCTTGACCCTGGACCCTACCACCCTCGACTCTGTCCTCGCCACCCCCTGCCAGAATTCTCCCAGTGCCGGGCATGCCCAAAACATATGGGCATGGTTCGCTGGGCTCCCCGAGCACCTAATGCACCTGTCCTCACCCCCAAATAACCTGCTCATCCTCGTCCCGGACATATGAGCCCTGTGCAGTACCTTGAACTGGATGAGGCTAAGCCTCACACATGAAGAGGAGGAGTTCACCCTCTCCAGGGCGTTTGCCCATGTCCCCTCCTCAATCTGCTCCCCCAGCTCCACTTCCCACTTAGCCTTCAGCTCCTCTACCGACGCCTCCTCCACCTCCTGCATCATCTGGTAGATGTCAGACACCTTCCCATCCCCGACTCACACCCCCGAAAGCACCCTATCCCTTACCCCCCGCGGGGGCAGCAAAGGGAACCCCTCCACCTGCTGCCTAGCAAACGCATTGACCTGAAGGTACCTGAACATATTCCCTGGGGGGAGCTCAAACTTCTCCTCCAGCTCACCCAGGCTCGCAAACCTCCCGTCAATGAACAGGTCTCCCAACTTCCTTATGCCCGCCCTGTGCCACCCCAGGAAACCGGCATCAATGTTCCCTGGGACAAACTGGTGGTTCCCCCGCAGCGGGGCCTCCACCGAGCCCCCCACTTCCCCCCTATGTCGCCTCCACTGCCCCAAATCTTGAGGGTAGCCGCCACCACCGGGCTCGTAGTGTACCTCGTTGGAGGGAGCGGCAATGGCGCCGTTACCAGTGCCTTCAGGCTCGTGCCTCCACAGGACGCCATCTCCATCCGTTTCCATGCTTCCCCCTCCCCATCCATTACCCACTTGCGTACCATCGAGACATTAGCCACCCAATAGTACCTAGAGAGGTTGGGCAGCGTCAGCCCCCCTCTATCCCTGCCCCGCTCCAAAAAGACCCTCCTCACCCTCGGAGTCCAGTGCGCCCAAACAAATCCCGTGATGCTGCTGTTCACCCTCCTAAAAAAGGCCCTCGGAATAAAAATGGGGAGGCACTGGAACAAAAACAAAAACCTCGGGAGCACCGTCATTTTAACGGACTGTACTCTACCCGTCAACGACAGCGGCAGCATGTCCCACCTTTTAAACTCCTCCTCCATCTGCTCCACCAACCTAGTAAAATTAAGCTTACACAAAGTCCCCAACTCGTAGCCACCTGAACCCCCAGGTACTTAAAACTCCTCACTGCCCTTTTTAGCGGGAGCCTACCAATCCCCTCCTCCTGATCTCCCGGGTGTACAACAAACAGCTCGCTCTTGCCCAGGTTCAACTTGTAGCCCGAGAAACTCTCAAACTCAGCAAGAATCTCCATCACCTCCGGCATTCTCCCCACCGGGTCTGCTACATACAGCAGCAAGTCATCTGCATAAAGTGACACTCTGTGCTCCTCCCCACCCGCACCAGACCCCTCCACCTCCCCGACTCCCTGAGCGCCATGGCCAGAGGCTCAATTGCCAACGCAAAAAGCAAGGGGGACGGGGGCACCCCTGCCTCGTCCCACGGTAGAGCCTGAAGTACTCGGACCTCCTCCCATTTGTTGCTACACTCGCCATCGGGGCCTTGTACAGCAACCTCACCCATTTAATAAACCCCTCCCCAAACCCGAACCTCTCGAACACCTCCCACAAGCACCCCCACTCAACCCTATCAAAGGCCTTCTCCGCATCTAATGAAAATGAAAAATGAAAATTGCTTATTGTCACGAGTAGGCTTCAATGAAGTTACTGTGAAAAGCCCCTAGTCACCACATTCCGGCGCCTGTCCGGGGAGGCTGGTACGGGAATCGAACCGTGCTGCTGGCCTGCTTGGTCTGCTTTAAAAGCCAGCGATTTAGTCCAGTGAGCAAAACCAGCCCCATAATGCCACCACAATTTCCGCCTCTCCTTCTGCCGCCGGCATAATTATCACATTTAGCAGCCTTCGCACGTTAGTGTTCAGCTGCCTCCCCTTCACAAAACCCGCCTGATCTTCATGTATCACCCCAGCACTCAGTCCTCTATTCTAGTGGCCAAGATCTTCGCCAGCAACTTGGCGTCCACATTCAACAGTGAAATTGGCCCATATGATCCACACCTTATCTCGCTTCAAGATCAGGGAAATCAGCGCCCGTGACATCGTCGGGGGCAAAACTCCCCCCTCCCATGCCTCGTTAAAGGTCCGAACCAGCAGGGGGCCCAACAAGTCCGCATATTTTTTATAAAATTCAACCGGGAACCCATCCGGTCCCGGTGCCTTCCCCGACTGCATGTGGCCAATCCCTCTAACCAGATCCTCCAACTCGATCAGCGCCCCCAGTCCCTCCACCTGCTCCTCCTGCACCCTTATAAATCGCAGCCTGTTCAAAAAGCTCTTCATTCCCCCCCTCAACACCGGCGGCTCTGACCGGTACAGTTTCCTGTAGAAGTCCCTGAAGACCCCATTGACCTCGACCCCCTTCCGGACCACATTCCCACCCCTATCTTTCACTCCACCAATCTCCCTAGCCGCGTCCCGCTTGCGGAGCTGTTGCGTCAGCATCCTGCTCGCCTTCTCTCCATATTCATTGACCGCTCCCTGCGCCTTCCTCCATTGTATCTCCGCCTTTCTGGTGGTCAATAAATCAAACTTGGCCTGCAGGCTACGCCGCTCCCCCAACAATCCCTCCTCCGGGGCCTCCGCATACCTCCTATCTACACTCAGCAGCTCCCCCACCAGTCTCTCCCTCTCCCTCCTCTCCCCCCTCTCCCTATGGGCTCGGATGGAAATCAGCTCCCGCCAATCACTGCCTTCAGAGCCTCCCACACCATCCCCACCCAGACATCCCCAGTATCATTGGCCTCGAGGTACCTCTCAATACATCCTCACTCCTGCACACCTCCTCATCAGCCAACAACCTCACGTCCAGACGCCAAAGCGGGCGCTAGTCCCGGACCTCCCCCATCACCCGATCCACCCAATGCGGAGCATGGTCCGAAATCGCTATAGCCAAATATGCGGCATCCTCCGCCCACGGGACCAGCCCCCTGCTCAGGACAAATAAATCAATACGGGAATAAACCCTGTGCACGTGGGAGAAAAAAGAGTACTCCCGAGCCCTCGGCCTCGCAAACCTCCAGGGATCCACCCCTCCCATCTGGTCCATAAACCCCCTCAACACCTTGGCCGCCGCCGGCCTCCTGCCTGTCCTAGAACTAGAATGATCCAGTGGGGGATCCAGCACCGTATTGAAGTCCCCCCCATGATCAGGCTCCCCGCCTCCAAGTCAGGAATGCGGCCCAACATACACCTCATGAAACCAGTATCATCCCAATTTGGGGCATATACATTTACCAACACCACCCTCTCCCCCTGCAGCTTACCGCTCACCATCGCATATCTGCCGCCACTATCAGCCACCACCTCAGACGCCCCAAACGCCACCCTCTTCCCCACCAGGATCGCCACCCCCTGGTTCTTCGCGTCGGGCCCTGAATGGAAAACTTGCCCCACCCACCCCTTCCTCAGACGAACCTGGTCTGCCACCTTCAGGTGAGTCTCCTGAAGCATGGCCACGTCCGCCTTCAGCCCCTTCAGATGCGAAAACACCCGGGCCCGCTTAACCGGCCCATTCAACCCCCTCACGTTCAATGTGACCAGCCGGATCAGGGGGCACCCCGCCCCCTTCCCCCGCCAACTAGCCATAGCCCATCGACTGCTCGCCCCTGGCCAGCACCCCCCACTTGGCCCGTTTCCCATGGCGATAGAACCTCACCCCGACCCCCCCAACCCGCACCAGCTCCTCCCTGGCCAATCCCCCCCCCTCCCCAGGCTAGGACACCTCCTAGCCGCGACGCTCCCTCCATAGTACTCCCGTGAGCCAGCTGACTTCTGCTGACCCCGGCAGCTCCCGCCATAACTCCGACCCCTCCCGATATGGGGTCACTCCCCCCGCAGCAGCTCCTTGGCACCGCTCCAGCGCGGGAAAACGGAACTGATATCCACGCCCCTTGCCTCAAGCTCCACCCCCCTTGTCCCGCAGTGCGGGAAACCAGAGGAAAGCCCGCGCTTTCCCACTGCCCCACCCCATCTCCTCAACGCAGCTCCCAAATGGCAGTCCCAACCCATCCACCAACCCCGTATGAACAAAAAAAAACTACAGACCCCAACACCCCCCTTAAAACACAAAACCATAACCAACACCATCCGAAAGCAGAAAAAAAACCAGAATAGCCAGCAACAGCATAAACAGTGATACAAAAAAACCCCACAGTCCCCAATCCCCAGTTCGAGTCCAACTTTTCAGCCTGCACAAAGGCCCACGCCTCCTCCGGGTACTCAAAATAGTGATGCCGGTCCTTGTAGGTGACCCACAAGCGCGCAGGCGGTAGGAGGTAGTGATGGGCAAGCTAATGGGGCTAAAGGTAGACAAGTCTCCTGGCCCTGATGGAATGCATCCCAGAGTGCTAAAAGAGATGGCTAGGGAAATTGCAGATGCACTAGTGATAATTTACCGAAATTCACTAGACTCTGGGGTGGTCCCGGTGGATTGGAAATTAGCAAACGTGACGCCACTGTTTAAAAAAGGAGGTAGGCAGAAAGCAGGAAATTATAGGCCAGTGAGTTTAACTTCGGTAATAGGGAAGATGCTGGAATCTATATCAAGGAAGAAATTGCGAGGCATCTGGATAGAAATTGTCCCATTGGGCAGACGCAGCATGGGTTCGTAAAAGGCAGGTCATGCCTAACTAATTTAGTGAAATTTTTTGAGGACATTACCAGTGCAGTAGATAACGGGGAGCCGATGGATGTGGTATATCTGGATTTCCAGAAAGCCTTTGACAAGGTGCCACACAAAAGGTTGCTGCATAAGATAAAGATGCATGGCATTAAGGGTAAAGTAGTAGCATGGATAGAGGATTGGTTAATTAATAGAAAGCAAAGAGTTGGGATAAATGGCTGTTTCTCTGGTTGGCAATCAGTAGCTAGTGGAGTCCCTCAGGGATCCGTATTGGGCCCACAATTGTTCACAATTTACATTGATGATTTGGAGTTGGGGACCAAGGGCAATGTGTCCAAGTTTGCAGATGACACTAAGATGAGTGGTAAAGCGAAAAGTGCAGAGGATACTGGAAGTCTGCAGAGGGATTTGGATAGGTTAAGTGAATGGGCTTGGGTCTGGCAGATGGAATACAATGTTGACAAATGTGAGGTTATCCATTTTGGTAGGAATAACAGCAAACGGGATTATTATTTAAACTATAAAATATTAAAGCATGCCGCTGTTCAGAGAGACTTGGGTGTGCTAGTGCATGAGTCACAGAAGGTTGGTTTACAAGTGCAACAGGTGATTAAGAAGGCAAATGGAATTTTGTCCTTCATTGCTAGAGGGATGGAGTTTAAGACTAGGGAGGTTATGTTGCAATTGTATAAGGTGTTAGTGCGGCCACACCTGGAGTATTGTGTTCAGTTTTGGTCTCCTTACTTGAGAAAGGACGTACTGGCGCTGGAGGGTGTGCAGAGGAGATTCACTAGGTTAATCCCAGAGCTGAAGGGGTTGGATTATGAGGAGAGGTTGAGTAGACTGGGACTGTACTCGTTGGAATTTAGAAGGATGAGGGGGGATCTTATAGAAACATTTAAAATTATGAAGGGAATAGATAGGATAGATGCGGGCAGGTTGTTTCCACTGGCGGGTGACAGCAGAACTAGGGGGCATAGCCTCAAAATAAGGGGAAGCAGATTTAGAACTGAGTTTAGGAGGAACTTCTTCACCCAAAGGGTTGTGAATCTATGGAATTCCTTGCCCAGTGAAGCAGTTGAGGCTCCTTCATTACATGTTTTTAAGGTAAAGATAGATAGTTTTTTGAAGAATAAAGGGATTAAGGGTTATGATGTTCGGGCCGGAAAGTGGAGCTGAGTCCACAAAAGATCAGCCATGATCTAATTGAATGGCGGAGCAGGCTCGAAGGGCCAGATGGCTTACTCCTGCTCCTAGTTCTTATGTTCTTATGTTCTAATGTTCTTATGAACCGATGGAACCGCACCAGCACCGCCCGCGGGGGTTCATTCGCCTTAGGCCTCCTGGACAGCACTCTGTGGGCCCCCCCCAGCTCCAGGGGCAGATGGAAAGATCCTGCCCCCACCAGCGAGTTCAGCATCGCGGCCACATAGGCCGGCAGGTCCGACCCCTCCAGCCCCTCCGCGAGGCCCAGGATCCGCAAGTTCTTACTCCTTGACCGAAACTCCATCTCCTCAAAACGATCTTGCCACTTTTTGTGGAGCGCCTCGTGTATCTCCACCTTCCCCACGAGGGACGAGACCTCGTGCTCAGAGGCCTGCTGCTGCAACTGTAGGATCGCTGCACCCTGGGTTGTCTGGGTCTCCAGCAGCTTACTAGTCGTTACCTTCAGGGATTCCAACAACTCCCCTTTCAGCTCCGTAAAGTAGCGCAGAAGGGTCGCCTGCTACTCCTCCGCCCACTGCCTCCACCCCTCGGGGGCTCCACCGGCCGCCAATTTGTCCACCTTCCCCCGCTTTTCCAGGGGAGCTGCTGCCGTTTTTTTCCTCGCCCCACTCTGGGTCCGCACCAATAATCCTGGGGGGTATTGCTCCAGACCCCTTTACACACCGGGAATCGTCGAATCAGCGCTGTTTTGGGCCCTTAAAAGAGCCCACAAGTCCTACGAAAGCAGGAGCTGCCAAATGTGCGTCTTAGCTCCGCATTGCTGCCACTGGAAGTCACTCAGTTTCATTTTCATAGTCCGCCGTCTGGTTCATTGTTTTGGTCCACACTCTGGTTCATTGTCATCGTCCACACTCTGGTTCATTGTCCACACTCTGGTTCATTGTTATTGTCCACACTCTGGTTCATTGTCATTGTCCACACTCTGGTTCATTGCCATCGTCCACACTCTGGTTCATTGTCCACACTCTGGTTCATTGCCATCGTCCACACTCTGGTTCATTGTCCACACTCTGGTTCATTGTTATTGTCCACACTCTGGTTCATTTTTCTTTGGTTGATTATCCACATTCTGGTCAATTATTTATTGTCATTCCCCAACTGTGGTTGATAGTTCATTGATCACTCTCTGGCTCGCTGTCATTGTCCACACTCTGGTTTATTGTTCTTTTTATGCACTGTGGTTCATTGTCATTCTCCACATTATGGTTCATTGTCATTGTCCACATTCTGGTTCATTGGCTTTGTCCCCACTTTGGTTGATAGTTCATTGATCACTGTTATGGTCCAGGATTTAGAGAACAACAAAGTGCATGGAATTACCCTGACCCACAACTTGTAATAGATTGTGGTGTGGGGAGCACACGGCCCACTCTACAGGTGTGGTACAGCAGAAATGGAAAAGTATTTTTTAAAGCAAAACAATGTTTATTCTATGAACTCAAGGTAACCTTCTTAAAAAATGCAGTGAACATCTCAGCAACCATCTATTCAAATATAAACCCCAAAGAATACAACACTAAGTAATCATTAAGCTGTCCTTTTAACATCCATAATCATAGATTATCATAGAATTTACAGTGCAGACGGAGGCCATTCGGCCCATCGAGTCTGCACCGGCTCCTGGAAAGAGCACCCTACCCAAGGTCAACACCTCCACTCTATCCCCATAACCCAGTAATCCCACCCAACACTAAGGGCAATTTTGGACACTAAGGACAATTTTGGACACTAAGGGCAATTTGTCATGGCCAATCCACCTAACCTGCACATCTTTGGACTGTGGGAGGAAACCGGAGCACCCGGAGGAAACCCACGCACACACGAGGAGGATGTGCAGACTCCGCACAGACAGTGACCCAAGCCGGAATCGAACCAGGGACCCTGGAGCTGTGAAGCAATTGTGATATCCACAATGCTACTGTGCTGCCCCTCTTAAGGGTTTTAATACTTAAAACAAAACCTTTAAACCGTTATCTGGACTACTGGGAGCCCTTCCGGGGCAGGTCTGACCTGTATAATTAGGACGGGTTGCATCTAAACTGGAGAGGCATAAATATCCTGGCCGCAAGGTTTGCTAGTGTCACACGGGAGGGTTTAAACTAGTATGGCAGGGGGGTGGGTACCGGAGCAATAGGTCAATCGGTGAAAGCATTGAGGGCGAACTAGGGAATAGGGCCAGTGTGGCTCTGAGGAAGAGCAGACAGGGAGATGTTACTGAACGCAGTGGCCTGATGTGCATATGTTTTAATGCAAGAAGTATTACGGGTAAGGCAGATGAACTTAGAGCTTGGATTAGTACTTGGAACTATGATGTTGTTGCCATTACAGAGACCTGGTTGAGGGAAGGACAGGATTGGCAGCTAAACATTCCAGGATTTAAATGTTTCAGGCGGGATAGAGGAGGATGTAAAAGGGGTGGCGGAGTTGCACTACTGTTTAGGGAGAATATCTCAGCTGTACTACGGGAGAACACCTCAGAGGCTATATGGGTAGAGATCAGGAATAAGAAGGGTGCAGTCACAATGATGGGGGTTTACTACAGGCGTCACAACAGCCAGCGGGAGATAGAAGAACAGATAGGTAGACAGATTTTGGAAAAGAGTAAAAACAACAGGGTTGTTGTGATGGGAGACTTCAACTTCCCCAATATTGATTGGGACTCATTTAGTGCTAGGGGCTTAGACGGGGCAGGGTTTATAAGGAGCATCCAGGAGGGCTTCTTAAAACAATATGTAGACAGTCCAACGAGGGAAGAGGCTGTACTGAACCTGGTATTGGGGAATGAGCCCAGCCAGGTGGTAGAAGTTTCAGTAGGGGAGCATTTCGGGAACAGTGACCACAATTCAGTAAGTTTTAAAGTGCTGGTGGACAAGGATAAGAGTGGTCCGAGGGTGAATGTGGTAAATTGGGGGAAGGCTAATTATAACAATATTAGGCGGGAACAGAATAACCTAGATTGGGCGCAGATGTTTGAGGGTAAATCAACATCTGACATGTGGGAGGCTTTCAAATGTCAGTTGAAAGGAATTCAGTACCGGCATGTTCCTGTGCGGAAGAAGGATAAATACGGCAAATTTCGGCTACCTTGGATAACCAGAGATATTGTAGGCCTTATCAAAAAGAAAAAGGAGGCATTTATCAGAGCTGGAAGGCTGGTAACAGACAAAGCCTGTGTGGAATATAAGGAACTTAAGCAAGGACTCAGGAGGGCTAGAAGGGGTCACAAAAAGTCATTGGCACATAGGGTTAAGGAAAATTCCAAGGCTTTTTACACATAAAAAGCAAGAGGGTAGCCAGGGAAATGGTTGGCCCACTGAAGGATAGGCAAGGGAATCTGTGTGTGGAGCCAGAGGAAATGGGCGAGGTACTAAATTAATACTTTGCATCAGTATCCACCAAAGAAAAGGAATTGGTGGATGTTGAGTCTGGAGAGGGTGTGTAGATAGCCTGGGTCACATTGAGATCCAAAAAGACGAGGTGTTAGGCATCTTGAAAAATATTAATGTAGATAAGTCCCCAGGGCCTGATGGGATCTACCCCAGAATACTGAAGGAAGCTGGAGAGGAAATTGCTGAGGCCTTGACAGAAATCTTTGGATCCTCACTGTCTTCAAGTGATGTCCCAGAGGACTGGAAAATAGCCAATGTTGTTCCTTTGTTTAAGAAGGGTATCAAGTATATTCCAGGGAACTACAGGCCGGTGAGCCTTACGTCAGTGGTAGGGAAATTACTGGAGAGAATTCTTCGAGACAGGATCTACTCCCATTTGGAAGCAAATGAACGTATTAGTGAGAGGCAGCATGGTTTTGTGAAGGGGAGGTCGTGTCTCACTAACTTGATAGAGTTTTTTGAAGAGGTCACAAAGATGATTGATGCAGGTAGGGCAGTGGATGTTGTCTATATGGACTTCAGTAAGGCCTTTGACAAGGTCCCTCATGGCAGACTTGTGCAAAAACTGAAGTCACACGGGATCAGGGGTGAGCTGGCAAGGTGGATACAGAATTGGCTCGGTCATAGAAGGCAGAGAGAAGCAATGGAAGGGTGCTTTTCTAATTGGAGGGCTGTGACTAGTGGTGTTCCTCAGGGATCAGTGCTGGGACTTTGCTGTTTACAGTATATATAAATGATTTGGAGGAAAATGTAACTGGTCTGATAAGTAAGTTTGCAGACGACACAAAGGTTGGTGGAATTGCAGATAGCGATGAGGACTGTCAGAGGATACAGCAGGATTTAGATCATTTGGAGACTTGGGCGGAGAGATGGCAGATGCAGTTTAATCCGGACAAATGTGATGTAATGCATTTTGAAAGGTCTAATGCAGGTAGGGAATATACAGTGAATGGTAGAACCCTCAAGAGTATTGAAAGTCAGAGAGATCTCGGTGTCCAGGTCCACAGGTCACTAAAAGGGGCAACACAGGTGGAGATGGTAGTCAAGAAGGCGTACGGCATGCTTGCTTTCATTGGCCCGGGCATTGAGTATAACAATTGGCAAGTCGTGTTGCAGCTGTATAGAACCTTAGTTTGGCCACACTTGGAGTATAGTGTTCAATTCTGGTCGCCACACTACCAGAAGGATATGTAGGCTTTAGAGAGGGTGCAGAAGAGAATTACCAGGATGTTGCCTGGTATGGAGGGCATTACCTATGAGGAGCGGTTGAATAAACTCAGTATGTTCTCACTGTAACGACGGCGGTTGAGGGGCGACCTGATAGAGGTCTACAAAATTATGAGGGGCATTGACAGAGTGGATAGTCAGAAGATTTTCCCCAGAGGGGTCAATTACTCGGGGGCATTGGTTTAAGGTGCGAGGGGCAAGGATTAGAGTAGATGTACGAGGCAAGTTTTTTGCACAGAGGATAGTGGGTGCCTGAGTCTCGCTGCCGGAGGAGGTGGTGGAAGCAAGGACGATAGTGACATTTAAGGGGCATCTTGATAAATACATGAATCGGATGGGAATAGAGGTATACGGACCCAGGAAGTGTAGAAGATTTTAGTTTAGTCGGGCAGCATGGTCGGCAAGGTCATGGAGGGCCGAAGGTCCTGTTCCTGTGCTGTACCTTTCTTTGTTCTTTGTTGTTCTTTGAAGCACATCAGGTTAAAGTCACTACTGAGAGCATTTATTAGTTTTAAATCACCAAAGTCGATTTACAGTCTTTAGATTACAGAGAGAGAGACTAATAGCTCTTCTGGCTGTGACTGCAGCTATCTAGCTCTGACAACCAAAGTAAAACACACCCTGCAGCAAACAGCCGAAAATAAAAGTAAAAAGGTGACAGACAGCCCAGTTCCACCGACACTCTGATATCACTGATAAGCACCCATTTCTTAAAGTTTCATGTTTTAAACACCCATTTCTTAAAGGTCCTGACATCACACTCTGGCTTGCTGTCATTGTCCACACTCTGGTTTATTGTTCTTTTTACGCACTCTGGTCATTCTCCACATTGCGGTTCGTTGTGATTGTCCACATTCTGGTTCATTGTCTTTGTCCCCACTTTGGTTAATAATTCATTAATAGCACTCTGGTTCGCTGTCATTCTCCCCACTCTGGTTAATTGTTCATTGTCGGCACTTTGGTTTATTGTCTTTGTCCACGCTCTGGTTCATTGTCATTCTTCACACTCTGGGTCATTGTCATTGTCCACACTCTGCTTCATTGTTCTATTTACGCACTTTGGTTCATTGTCATTTACCACCGACTGCTTCATTGTCCATCCACTGGTTCATTCTTCTATTTACGCACTCTGATTCATTGTCATTGTACAAACTCTGGTTCATTTTTCTTTGTCCGCACTCTGGTTCATTGTCCACATTCTGGTCTATTATTCATTGACATTGTCCCCACTTTGATTGATAATTCATTGATCACACTCTGGCTTGCTGTCATTGTCCACACTCTGGTTCATTGTTTTTGTGCACATTCTGGTTCATTGCCTTTCTCCACACTCTGGTTCATTGTCGACATTCTGGTTAATTATTCATTGTCCACATCCTGATTAATTATTCATTTTTCACATACTGATTAATTATTCATTGTCTACATTCTCGTTCATTGTCATTGTCTACACTTGATGATTGTTCATTGATGACATTCCGTTTGATTTTCATAGTCCGCCGCCTGGTTCAATGTTCGTGTCCGCACTCTGGGTCATTGTCATTGTCCACACTCTGGTTCTTTGTCTTTCTCAACACTCTGTTTCATTGTCCACATTCTGGTTAATTATTCATTGTCTACATCCTGGTTAATTATTCATTGTCCACATTCTGGTTCATTGTCATTGTCCACACTCTCTTTGATTGTTCATTGATGACACTCAGTTTCATTTTCATAGTCCGCCGTCTGGTTCATTATTTTGGTCAACACTCTGGATCATTGTTCGTGTCTTCACTCTGGTCATTGTCCACACTCTGGATCTTTGTCATTTACCACCCACTGCTTTGTTGTTCATGCACTGGTTCATTGTTCTATCTACGCACTCTGTTTCATTGTCATTGTCCACACTCTGGTTCATTGTCATTGTCCACACTCTGTTTCATTGTCATTGTCCACACTCTGGTTCATTGTCATTGTCCACACTCTGGTTCATTGTCATTGTCAACACTCTGTTTCATTGTCATTGTCCACACTCTGTTTCATTGTCATTGTCCACACTCTGGTTCATTGTCATAATTTACACTCTGGTTCATTGTCGTAATTCACACTCTGGGTCATTGTCATTGTCCACGCTCTGGTTCATTGTCATTGTCCACACTCTGGTTCATTATCATAATTCACACTCTGGTTCATTGTCATTGTCCACGCTGTGGTTCATTGTCATTGTTCACACTCTGGTTCATTCTTATAATTCACACTCTGGTTCATTGTCATTGTCCACACTCTGGTTCATTGTCATTGTCCACGCTGTGGTTCATTGTCATTGTCCACACTCTGGTTCATTGCCATAATTCACACTCTGGTTCATTGTCATAATTCACACTCTGGTTCATTGCCATAATTCACACTCTGGTTCATTGTCATTGTCCACGCCCTGGTTCATTGTCATTGTTCACACTCTGGTTCATTGTCATTGTCCACACTCTGGTTCATTGTCATAATTCACACTCTGGTTCATTGTCATTGTCCACACTCTGGTTCATTGCCATAATTTACACTCTGGTTCATTGCCATAATTCACACTCTGGTTCATTGTCATTGTTCACACTCTGGTTCATTGTCATAATTCACACTCTGGTTCATTGTCATTGTCCACACTCTGGTTCATTGTCATTGTTCACTCTCTGGTTAATTGTCATTGTTCACGCTCTGGTTCATTGTCATAATTCACACTCTGGGTCATTGTCATTGTCCGCACTCTGGTTCATTGTCCTGGTCCGCACTCTGGTTCATTGTCCTGGTCCGCACTCTGGTTCATTGTCCTGGTCCGCACTCTGGTTCATTGTCCTGGTCCGCACTCTGGTTCATTGTCCTGGTCCGCACTCTGGTTCATTGTCCATATTCTGATCAATAATTTATTGTTATTGTCCAACCTCTGGTTCACTGTCCTGGTCCGCACTCTGGTTAATTCTCCTGGTCTGCACTCTGGTTCATTGTCCACATTCTGATCAATAATTTATTGTCATTGTCCACACTCTGGTTCTATGTTTGGTCCGCACCAGGAGTGCGGACCAGGACAATGAACCAGAGTGCGGACCAGGACAATGAACCAGAGTGCGGACCAGGACAATGAACCAGAGTGCGGACCAGGACAATGAACCAGAGTGCGGACCAGGACAATGAACCAGAGTGCGGACCAGGACAATGAACCAGAGTGAGGACCAGGACAATGAACCAGAATGAGGACCAGGACAATGAACCAGAGTGCGGACCAGGACAATAAACCAGAGTGCGGACCAGGACAATAAACCAGAGTGCGGACCAGGACAATGAACCAGAGTGCGGACCAGGACAATGAACCAGAGTGCGGACCAGGACAATGAACCAGAGTGCGGACCAGGACAATGAACCAGAGTGCGGACCAGGACAATGAACCAGAGTGCGGACCAGGACAATGAACCAGAGTGCGGACCAGGACAATGAACCAGAGTGCGGACCAGGACAATGAACCAGAGTGTGAATTATGACAATGACCCAGAGTGTGAATTATGACAATGACCCAGAGTGCGGACAATGACAATGAACCAGAGCGTGAACAGTGACAATTAACCAGAGTGTGAACAATGACAATGAACCAGAGTGTGGACAATGACAGTGAACCAGGGCGTGGACAATGACAATGAACCAGAGTGTGAACAATGACAATGAACCAGAGTGTGGACAATGACAATGAACCAGAGTGTGAATTATGAAAATGAACCAGAGTGTGAATTATGACAATGAACCAGAGTGTGAATTATGACAATGAACCAGAGTGTGGACAATGACAATGAACCAGAGTGTGGACAATGACATTGAACCAGAGTGTGAATTATGAAAATGAACCAGAGTGTGAATTATGACAATGAACCAGAGTGTGGACAATGACATTGAACCAGAGTGTGAATTATGAAAATGAACCAGAGTGTGAATTATGACAATGAACCAGAGTGTGAATTATGACAATGAACCAGAGTGTGAACAATGACAATGAACCAGAGTGTGGACAATGACAATGAACCAGAGTGTGAATTATGAAAATGAACCAGAGTGTGAATTATGACAATGAACCAGAGTGTGAATTATGACAATGAACCAGAGTGTGGACAATGACAATGAACCAGAGTGTGAATTATGACAATGAACCAGAGTGTGAACAATGACAATGAACCAGAGTGTGAATTATGACAATGAACCAGAGTGTGGACAATGACAATGAACCAGAGTGTGAATTATGACAATGAACCAGAGTGTGAACAATGACAATGAACCAGAGTGTGAACAATGACAATGAACCAGAGTGTGAATTATGACAATGAACCAGAGTGTGAATTATAAGAATGAACCAGAGTGTGAACAATGACAATGAACCAGAGTGTGGACAATAACAATGAACCAGAGTATGGACAATAACAATGAACCAGAGTGTGAATTATAACAATGAACCAGAGTGTGGACAATGGCAATGAACCAGAGTGTGGACAATAACAATGAACCAGAGTGTGAATTATAACAATGAACCAGAGCGTGAACAATGACAATGAACCAGAGTGTGAATTATAACAATGAACCAGAGTGTGAACAATGACAATGAACCAGAGTGTGGACAATAACAATGAACCAGAGTGTGAATTATAACAATGAACCAGAGTGTGGACAATGGCAATGAACCAGAGTGTGAATTATGACAAAACCAGAGTATGGACAATGACAATGAACCAGAGTGTGAATTATGACAATGAACCAGAGTATGGACAATGACAATGAACCAGAGCGTGGACAATGACAATGAACCAGAGCGTGGACAATGACAATGAACCAGAGTGCGGATTATGAAAATGAAACTGAGTGTCAGCAATGAACAATCAAACAAGTGCAGACAATGACATGAACCACAATGTGGACAATGAATAATTAACCAGAATGTTCATTGTCATTGTTTACGCTCTCGTTCATTGTCATTGTCCACACTCTGGTTTATTGTCTTTGTTCACACTCTGGTTCATTGTCATAATTCACACTCTGGTTCATTGTCATTGTTCACGCCCTGGTTCATTGTCATTGTTCACACTCTGGTTCATTGTCATTGTCCACGCCCTGGTTCATTGTTATTGTCCACGCTCTAGCTCATTGTCATTGTCCACACTCTGGTTCATTGTCATTGTCCACACTCTGGTTCATTGTCATTGTTCACACTCTGGTTCATTGTCATTGTTCACGTTCTGGTTCATTGTCATAATTCACACTCTGGTTCATTGTCATAATTCACACTCTGGTTTATTGTCATTGTTCACACTCTGGTTCATTGTCATTGTCCACACTCTGGTTCATTGTCATTGTCCACACTCTGGTTCATTGTCATTGTCCACACTCTGGTTCATTGTCATTGTCCACACTCTGGTTCATTGTCATTGTCCACACTCTGGTTCATTGTCATTGTCCACACTCTGGTTCATTGTCATTGTTCACACTCTGGTTCATTGTCATTGTTCACGTTCTGGTTCATTGTCATAATTCACACTCTGGTTCATTGTCATAATTCACACTCTGGTTTATTGTCATTGTTCACACTCTGGTTCATTGTCATTGTTCACACTCTAGTTCATTGTCATTGTCCACACTCTGGTTCATTGTCATTGTCCACACTCTGGTTCATTGTCATTGTCCACACTCTGGTTCATTGTCATTGTTCACACTCTGGTTCATTGTCATTGTCCACACTCTGGTTCATTGTCATTGTCCACACTCTGGTTCATTGTCATTTACCACCCACTTCTTCATTGTCCACACACCGGTTCTTTGTTCTATTTACGCACTCTGGTTCATTGTCACTGTCCATACTCTGGTACATTGTTTTGGTCAACACTCTGGTTCATTGTTCTGGTTGATTGTCATTGTTCACGTTCTGGTTCATTGTCATAATTCGCACTCTGGTTCATTGTTTATGTCAGCACTCTGGGTCATTTTCATTGATGACACATCTGGTTCTTTGTCATTGTTCATGCTCTGGTTCATTGTCTTTGTCAATACTCTGCTCAATTGTTCATTGTCCACATAATTCACCTCACTTAATTTCCTTTCAATCTGATAAGTTCCACAAAACCTTTCTTTTAAAGGCTCACCTACCAATGTTAACAATACTAAAGGTTTATCTCCACTGGCAAAACTAGAACTGTGGATTTCTTGTCCGCTACCCGTTTCATCACATGTGCAATTTTTAAATGCTGTATTGCCAATTCGCCTACTCTATTTAACCATTCCCTAAAATTTGACACGTAATCCAATCATGTAATCTCCGATTTCTCACTCACCAAATTTTCCTCAATCAATTGAAGTGGTCCTCTTACCTCATAACGAAAAATTAGTTCAAAAGGACTGAATTCTGTTGCCTCATTAGGTGCATCCCTAATTGCAAGCAGTATGAATGGAATCCTTTTTTCCAATCTTCTGGATAATCTTGACAATAAGCCCTCAACGTTGTCTTTCGTGTCTGATGCCACCTTTCTGACGCTCCCTGAGATACTGAATGGTACACAGTTTTTTTTTAACGTAGAATTTACAGTGCAGAAGGAGCCATTGAGCCCATTGAGTCTGCACCGGCTCTTGGAAAGAGCACCCTACCCAAGGTCAACACCTCCACCCTATCCCCATAACCCAGTAACCCCACCCAACACTAAGGGCAATTTTGTACACTAAGGGCAATTTATCATGGCCAATCCACCTAACCTGCACATCTTTGGACTGTGGGAGGAAACCGGAGCACCTGGAGGAAACCCACGCACACACGGGGAAGATGTGCAGACTCCGCACAGACAGTGACCCAAGCCGGAATCGAACCTGGGACCCTGGAGCTGTGAAGCGATTGTGCTATCCACAATGCTACTGTGCTGCCCCTCTGTTGATATGAATTGTTTTACTCCTGAGCTATCCATAACTTCTTTGAATAACTTTGAGGTAAAATTTGTTCCTTGGTCCGATTGCATTTCTGTTTGTCGTCCATATCTAGTAAATAATTTAATAACTCCTCCACAATCTTTTTAGGTGTAATATTAGTACTGGAATGGCCTCTGGAAACCTAGTAGACACATCCATTGTAGTCAAAAGATATTGATTCCCACTGTTCATTTTAGGAAGCGATCCTATGCAATACATTAGGACCCTTGTAAAAGGTTCCTCAAACGCTGGAATGGGTATTAAGGGCGCTGGTTTTATCACTGCTTGAGGTTTCCCTATCACTTGACATGTGTGACATGATCGACAAAATTTAACTGCATCTTTCTGTAGTCCAGACCAATAAAAATGTTTTTGTATTTTAGCTTGAATTTTCCTTAGTCCCAAATGACCTCCCACTGGTACCTCATGTGCTACTCGCAACATCTCCTTTCGATACCCTACCGACAATACTGCTTAATGAACTTCTGCCGACTTTTCATCCGCCTGCATATGTAAAGGTTTCTATTTTCTCATCAAGACATCATTTTTACCGTAATAACACTCCGGTACACACTCCGATTCCTCTTCCGTATCTGCTTTCACATACGTCTGTTTTATTTCTATATCTTTCTGTTGTAACTCCGCCAATTTTACTGAACTAAAAATATCCGCCTCATCCTCCATCTGTTCTTCTTCTTTTTCAACCAACTGATCAAAAATCGTTTCTGATAATGGCACTTCAACTTTATCTTCACTCTCTGATTTCTCCTCTTGTCTTAACCTGTGAGTCTGCGACCTTGTTACTACACAATCTGGAAAAATCACATGATATTTGTCCTTCAACACTTCAGTTGTCTTATTTTCCACTGGCTTATCAACCACAGTAGGCATCACTCCCACCTGCGATCCAGCTATATCATTACCCAAGATTAACTGTATTCCTAGACAGGATTGTTTCTCTATTACTTCTACTAGCACTTCACCACTCATCACTGGACTTCCCAACCTTACCTTATATCATGGAACACAACTCTTCTCACCCTGAATTCCACATATTACCATATTTTCTGGCAATATTCTTCCCAAACTACATCACTCCTCATCTCTTACAATTAAAGATTGACTAGCTCCCGTAACTTTTAAAATTGTGACTTCTTTACCTGCTCCATCTCATTCACAGGAGTCAACTTTACCCACACAAGTAAACTCTTCAAAGAGATCTGGCTCCTTCTTATCAATCACCTATTGATCAGGCTGTACAATCTTCTGCACTCCTTCGCCTCACTTGGGATTTCCTTTCCCATTTTAACAAACCTCGTTGTCTTATCCTTTTTTACCACATCAGCCTTCCCAGTGCTTTTCTTCAACCACCAATGCTGTGACTTTACATGGCCTAGTTTATTACAGTGAAAACATTTGAAACTTTTCATGTCTCTTTTTTAAACTGAGGTACACTCTCCTTATTATCTCCCATCAGATCAACTTTACCTTTACCACTTGAGTATTTCTCTTTTCCCTAGTTTCTATCCCTCACAGGTTGAAGTTGATGTCAGAAACCAAGCTTTGATTTATGAACTAATTCATAATCACCTGCCATTTCTGCTGCTAACCTCGCAGCTTTAACCCTCTACTCTTCCACATGAGTTCTCACTGCATCAGGAATTGAAGTTTTAACCTCCTCAAAAAATATAATTTCTCTGAGAGCTTCATACATTTGGTCTATTTTCAAAGCCCTTATCCACCTATCAAAGTTACTCTGTTTGATCTTTTCAAACTCCATGTATGTTTGACCAGGTTCTTTCCTTAAATTTCAAAACCTTTGTCTGTAGGCTTCAGGCACTATTTCATATGCACCTGAGATGCATTTTTTCACCTCCTCATAATTCCCAGATACCTCCTCTGGTAGTGATGCAAACACTTCACTAGCTTGACATACCAACTTTGTTTGAATCAGTAATACCCACATATCCTGTGGCCATTTCTTTTGTTTAGCTACCTTTTCAAATGAAATGAAAAAGGCTTCTACCTCCTTCTCACCAAACCTTGGCAATGCTTGAACATATTTAAATAGATCCCCACCAAGCCTTTGACTATGACGCTCTTTCTCTTTATCCTCATCACTATCCTCCAACTGTACGCTTCCCTTTACATCCACCAATTTTAACTGACTGTCATGTTTGATGGCCATTTTCTGAAGTTCAAACTCTCTCTCCTTTTCCCTTTCCTCCCTTTCTCTTTCTTTGTTTCCTTCTTCTCTCTCATTTTCTTTTTCCCTGGTCTGTATCTCCCTTTCTCTCTCTTTTTCTCTTTCCCTCATTGCGTTTTCAGGCTGCTTTAATTCTTTCTCATGTTCCAGTTGTTTAATCTGTAACTGAACTTTAGCCAGATCTAATGAGTCAGACTATATCTCAGGCAATTTTAAATGCTCGGCTAGTGCCGTATGTACCTCTTCTTTTCGTATTCTGTCAGGTCATGTTAACTGCAATGTTTTTGCCAAATCTAAAAGCATGTTTTTAGTCTCTGTTTGTAAGATACTGCATGTGACCGTCTCCACCCCCAAAAACTTCAGAGCCTCTGAAAGGGCCATTGTCCACAACACATTCCGACTTAAACTGGAATACCACACCTGAAAAGCGAACACAATATGCTCACCCCTCACTGTCTTTAGGTTCACAAAGCCAACCCAATAGATAGACTTTTATCCCAGACGAGCCCCCAATTTGTTATGGGCCAGGGTTTAGATAACCCCAAAGTGTATCATGGAGTTCACCTGACCCACGACTTTTAATAGATTGTAGTTATGAAGAACATAACTACATTTGGGCCTCACGGTAGCATGGTGGTTAGCATCAATGCTTCACAGCTCCAGGGTCCCAGGTTCGATTCCCGGCTGGGTCACTGTCACTGTCTGTGTGGAGTCTGCACGTCCTCCCCGTGTGCGCGTGGGTTTCCTCCGGGTGCTCCGGTTTCCTCCCATAGTCCAAAGATGTGCGGGTTAGGTGGATTGGCCATGCTAAATTGCCCGTAGTATAAGGTTAATGGGGGAATTGTTGGGTTACGGGTTACGTGGGTTTAAGTGGGGTGATCATTGTTCGGCACAACATCGAGGGCCGAAGGGCCTGTTCTGTGCTGTACTGTTCTATGTTCTATGTTCTATAAGGGCCTACTTTACCGGTGTGTTGCAACAGAGATCTAAAGTACCTTTGAAACAAAACTATGTTTATTTCTGAATCCAGTTAACACTTTATAAACCCACAGTAAACATCTTAACAACTATCTACACCAATAATCCCCACAGATACAGTATTCTATGAGTAACCCTTCATAATTTTTCTAACAACATCCATAAGACCAAAAGACCCTGTTTACAGAAAGGCAGCAGGTTTAAATTCTCTACAGAAACAGGTATTACTTTGAAATCCTCAAATTATCTGGAGACAGTCTTTAGATTGCAGAGAGAAATCATTGTGCAGCTGCTTGCTTTGGCTGCAGCTATCCAGCTCTGAAAATTAAACTAAACACACTGTAGCTGTCTGCTTAAAAAAGAAAGTGAAAGACAGCCAGCCCAGCTCCACCCACACTCTGACATCACTGCATATATTTGATAAACACCAACTTCTTAAAGGTACATCCACTACGGCTAATTGATAAACACCCAGTTCTTAAAGGTACTCTCACATGACAACTGTCCACATTCTGGTTCATTGTCCGCATTCTGGTTGATTGTCATTGTCCACACTATGGCTCATTGTCCACATTCGGGTTAATTGTTTATTGTCCACATTCTGGTTGATTGTCTTTGCCCACACTCTGGTTTACTATATTTGTCTACACTCTGGCTCATTGTCCACATTCTGGTTAATTGTTCATTGTCTGCATTCTGGTTAATTGTTCATTGTCCACATTTTGGTTGATTGTCATTGTCCACACTCTGGTTCACAGTATTTGTCTACACTCTGGCTCATTGTCCACATTCTGGTTAATTGTTCATTGTCTGCATTCTGGTTAATTGTTCATTGTCCACATTTTGGTTGATTGTCATTGTCCACACTCTGGTTCACAGTATTTGTCTACACTCTGGCTCATTGTCCACATTCTGGTTAATTGTTCATTGTCTCCATGCTAGTTCATTGTCATTGTACATACTTTGGTTGATGGTTCATTGATCACACTCTGATTCATTGCCATTGCCCACATTATGGTTCTTTGTTATTGTCCGCACTCTGGTTCATTGTTCATTGTCTACATTCTGGTGCATAGTCTTTGTCCAAATTGTGGCTCACTGTCCCCATTCTGGTTCATTGTTCATTGTCCACATTCTGGTTCATTGTCATTGCCCAGGCACTGGTTGATTGATCATCGTTCACACTCTGGTTAATTTTCATACCCCGCCCTCTGGTTCATTGTTGTTTTCATTTACCACACACTGGTTCATTGTCTTTTTCATTTAGCACACACTGGTTCATTGTCCTTGAGCACACATTTATTCATTGTCATTGACCACACACTGGTTAATTGTCCACACTCTGTTTCACTCTTTTCATCCACACTCTGGCTCATTGTCCACATTCTGGTTAATTGTTTATTGTCCATATTCTGGTTCATTGTAATTGCCCATACACTGGTTAATTGTTCATTGTTCACACTCTGGTTAATTTTCATACTCCGCCCTCTGGTTCATTGTCTTTGGCAACACTCTTGTTCTTTGTCATTGTTCTCACTCTGGTTCATTGTCTTTTTCATTGACGACACGCTGGTTCATTGTCTTTGCGCACACACTTATTCATTGGCACGGTCCACACATTGGTTAACTGTTCATTGTCCACACTCTGGTCCATTGTCATTGTCCACACTCTGGTTCATTGTCCACATTCTGGTCAACTAGTCAGAGCCCACATTGTCATTGTCAACACTCTAGTTGATTGTTCATTTATCACACTTGTCCATTGTCGTTGTCCACACTCTGGTTTGTTGCCTCTGTCCACACTCTCGCTCCTTATCCACAGTCTGGTTGATTGTTCAATGATCACACTCTGGTTCATTTTCACTGTCCACATTTTGGTGCTATGACATTGTCCACACTCTTGTTTATTGTCTTCATCCACACTCTGGTTCACTGAATTTGTCCACACTCTGGTTCATTGTCTAGTCCACACACTGGTTCTTTGTCCATGTCCACACTCTAGTACATTGTCTTTTTCATTGACCACACACTGGTTCATTGTCATTCACTACATGCTGATACATAGTCAATGTCCACACACTTGTTAATTGTCCGCACTCTGGTTCAATGTTATTGTCCACAGTCTGGTCCATTGTCAACATACCAGGGTATAGATGCTTCAGGAGGGATAGGGAGGGAGGTAGAAGGGGTGGAGGAGTTGCATTACTCGTCAGAGTGATATCACAGCTGTGATTAAGGAGGGCACGATGGAGGATTTGAGCCCTGAGGCAATATGGGTAGAGCTGAGAAATGGGAAGGGTGCAGTAACATTGTTGGGACTTTACTACAGGCCTCCCAAAAGTGAGCATGAAGTAGAGGTACAAATATGCAGACAGATTATAGAAAAATGTAGGAGCAATAGGGTGGTTGTGATGGGAGATTTTACCTTCCCCAACATTGAATGGGATTCGTGTAGTGTTGGAGGCGTAGATGGAGCAGAGTTTGTAAGGAGCATCCAGGAGAGCTTTTTAGAGCAGTATGTAAATAGTCCAACTCAGGAAGGGGCCATACTGGACCTGGTATTGGGGAATGATCCCGGCCAGCTGGTTGATGTTTCAGTCGGTGATTACTTTGGGAAGAGCGATCACATTTCCGTAAGTTTTAGAAAACTCACGGACAAGGACAAGAGTGGTCCAAAAGGAAGAGTACTAAATTGGGGAAAGACAGAGTATAACAAAATTCGGCAGGAGCTAGGGAATGTGGATTGGGAGTAGCTGTTTTTTTAAAATAAATTTAGATTAGCCAATTATTTTTTCCAATTAAGGGGCAATTTAGCGTGGCCAATCCACCTACTCTGCACATTTTTGGGTTGTGGGGGCGAAACCCACGGAGACACGGGGAGAACGTACAAACTCCACATGTACAGTGACCCAGAGCCGGGATCGAACCTGGGACCTCAGCGCCGTGAGGCGGTTGTGCTAACCACTAGGCCACCGTGCTGCCGGGAGCAGCTGTTTAAGGGTAAATCCACATTTGAAATGTGGAGTCTTTTAAGGAAAGGTTGATTAGAGTGCAGGACAGACATGTTCCTGTGAAAATGAAAGATAGAAATGGCAAGATTAGGGAACCATGGATGAGGGTGAAATTGTGAGACTAGCTAAGATGAAAAAGGAAGCATACATAGGATCGAGGCAACTCAAAACTGATGAAGCTTTGGAGGAATTTCGGGAAAGTAGGACAAATCTCAAACGCGCAATAAAGAGGGCTAAAAGGGGTCATGAAATATCTTTGGCTAACAGGGTTAAGGAAAATCCCAAAGCCTTTTATTCGTATGTAAGGCGCAAGTGGGTAACTCGAGAAAGGATTGGCCCACCCAAAGACAAAAGAGGGAATTTATGCGTGGACTCAGAGGAAATGGGTGAGATTCTTAATGAGTACTTTGCATCGGTATTCACAAAGGAGAGGGACAAAATGGATGTTGAGGCTAGGGATAGATGTTTAAATACTCTAGGTCAAGATGTCATATGGAAGGGGGAAGTTTTGGGTATTCTAAAAGACATTAAGGTGGACAAGTCCCCAGGACCGGATGGGATCTATCCCAGGTTACTGAGGGAAGCGAGGGTCGAAATAGCTGGGGCCTTAACATCCTTGAGCATGGGTGAGGTCCCGGAGGACTGAAGAATTGCTAATGTTGTCCCTTTGTTTAAGAAGGGTAGCAGGGATAATCCAGGGAATTATAGACCTGTGAGCTTGATGTCAGTGGTAGGCAAACTGTTGGAGAAGATACTGAGGGATAGGATCTATTCACATCTGGGAGAAAACAGACTTATCAGTGATAGGCAGCATGGGAAGGTCATGTCTTACAAACCTAATAGAATTCTTTGAGGAAGTGACAAAGTTAATTGATGAGGGAAGGGCTGTAGATGTCATATACATGGATTTTAGTAAGGCGTTTGATAAGGTTTCCCATGGCAGGTTGATGGAAAAAGTGAACTGGTTTCAGGTTCAGGGTGTACTAGCTAGATGGATAAAGAACTGGCTGGGCAACAGGAGACAGAGAGTAGTGGTGGAAGGGAGTGTTTCAAAATGGAGAAGTGTTCCACAGGGTTCCGTGCTCGGACCACTGTTGTTTGTGATCTACACAAATGACCTGGAGGAAGGTATAGGTGGTCTGATTAGCAAGTTTGCAGATGATACTAAGATTGGTGGAGTTGCAGATAGCGAGGAGGACTGTCAGAGAATACAACAAAATATAGATAGATTGGAGGGTTGGGCAGAGAAATGGCAGATGGAGTTAAATCCAGGCAAATGCGAGGTGATGCATTTTGGAAGATCAAATTCAAGAGCGGACTATATGGTGAATGGAAGGGTCTTGGGGAAAATTGATGTACAGAGAGATCTGGGAGTTCAGTGAAGGTGGCAACGCAGGTTGATAGAGTGGTCAAGAAGGCATACAGCATGCTTGCCTTCTTCGGACGGGGTATTGAGTACAAGAGGCGGCAGGTCATGTTACAGTTGTATAGGACTTTGGTTCGGCCACATTTGGAATACTGCGTGCAGTTCTGGTCGCCACATTACCAGAAAGATGTGGATGCTTTGGAGAGGGTGCAGAGGAGGTTCACCAGGATGTTGCCTGGTATGGAGGGTGTTAGCTATGAAGAAAGGTTGAGTGTATTAGGATTGTTTTCATTGGAAAGACGGAGGTTGAGGGGGGACCTGATTGAGGTCTACAAAATTATGAGAGGTATGGACAGGGTGGATAGCAACAAGCTTTTCCCAAGAGTCGGGGTGTCAGTTACAAGGGGTCACGATTTCAAGGTGAGGGGGGAAATTTTAAGGGAGATGTGCGTGGAAAGTTTTTTACACAGAGGGTGGTGTGTGCCTGGAACGCTTTACCAGCGGAGGTGGTAGAGGCGGGCACGATAGCATCATTTGAGAGGCATCTAGACAGGTATATGAACGGGCGGCAACAGAGGGAAGTAGATCCTTGGCAAATAGGAGACAGGTTTAGATAAAGGATCTGGATCGGCGCAGGCTGGGAGGGCCGAAGGGCCTGTTCCTGTGCTGTATTTTTCTTTGTTCTTAGAACAGTACAGGCCCTTCGGACCTCGATGTTGTGCCGAGCAATGATCACCCTTCTCAAACCCACGTATCCACCCTATCCCAACAACCCCCCCCCCTTACATTTTAGGACACTACGGGCAATTTAGCATGGCCAATCCACCTAACCCGCACATCTTTGGACTGTGGGAGGAAACCGGAGCACCCGGAGGAAACCCACGCACACATGGGGAGGACGTGCAGACTCCGCACAGACAGTGACCCAGCCGGGAATCGAACCTGGGACCCTGGAGCTGTGAAGCATTTATGCTAACCACCATGCTACCGTGCTGCCCCTGGTTAACTATTACACTGGTTAACTATTCATTGTCCATATGTTGGTTCATTGTCATTATCCACACTCTGGATAATTGTTCATTGATCACACTGTATTTCATTGTCATTATCCACACTCTGGATAATTGTTCATTGATCACACTGTTTCATTGTCATTATCCACACTCTGGATAATTGTTCATTGATCACACTGTTTCATTGTCATTATCCACACTCTGGATAATTGTTCATTGATCACACTGTTTCATTGTCATTATCCACACTCTGGATAATTGTTCATTGATCACACTGTTTCATTGTCATTATCCACACTCTGGATAATTGTTCATTGATCACACTGTTTCATTGTCATTATCCACACTCTGGATAATTGTTCATTGATCACACTGTATTTCATTGTCATTATCCACACTCTGGATGATTGTTCATTGATCACACTGTATTTCATTGTCATTATCCACACTCTGGATGATTGTTCATTGATCATACTGTATTTCATTGTCATTATCCACACTCTGGATAATTGTTCATTGATCACATTCTGGTTCATTGTCATTATCCACACTCTGGATAATTGTTCATTGATCACACTGTATTTCATTGTCATTATCCACACTCTGGATGATTGTTCATTGATCACATTCTGGTTCATTGTCTTTGTCATTGACCACACACTGATTCATTGTCCACTCTCTGGATCATTGCTAATTGTCTGCACTCTGGTTCGTTGTTATTGTCCACACTCTGGGTATTTGACTTTACCACACTCTGCTTTATTTTCTTTGTCCACACTCTGTTCCTTGTCTTTGTCCACACTCTGGTTCATTGTCCATTGACCACATGCTAGTTCATTGTCATTCCCCACTGTCTGATTCATTGTCATTGGCCATACACGGGTCGATTGTTCATTGATCACACTCTGGTTAATATTCACAGTTAATGGTTAATTGGTTAATTCTGGGTCATTGTCATTTTCACACTCTGGTTAATTGTTAATTGTCCACCCTCTGGTTCATTGTTTTTAACAACACACTGGTTCATTGTTGTTGTTGACATTCTGGTTCATTGTCTTTGTCCACACTTTTGTTCTTTATTATTGTCCACACTCTGGCTCATTGACCACATTCTGGTTAGCTATTCATTGTCCACACTCAGGTTGATATTTCATTGATCACACTCTTGTTCATTGTCATTGTCCACACTCTGGTTCATTAAATTTGTTCTCACTTTGGTTCATTGCCTTGTCCACACTCTTGTTCTTTGTTAATGTCCGCACTCTGGTACATTGTCATTGTCCACGCTCTTGTCCACGCACTGGTTGATTGTTTTTGGCTGCACCTGCACACTGGTTCATCCTTATTGTCCACACTATGGCTCATTGTCAACATTCTGGTTAATTATTCATTGTGCATATTCTGTTTCATTGTCATGTCCACTCTCTGGCTCATTGTTCATTGTCCGCACTCTGGTACATTGTCTCTTTTTCATTGTTCATTTTCTGCACCCTGGTTGATTATTGTTGTCCACATTCTGGTTAATTTTTCATTATCCACATCCTTTTTCAGTGTCATTATCCACACTCTGGTTGATTGTTCATTATCTGCACTCTGGTTCATTGTCTTTCTCCACACTCTGGTTCATTTCCCACTTCTGGTTCATTTTCATTTTCCACACTCTGGTTGATAGTCCATTGATCACACTCGGGTTCATTGTCATTGTCCACATTCTGGTTCATTGTGTCGCCATCTAAGATGACCACCTGCAAAGGACCATGGGAATTATGGCAAACACAGGACTCAGACAGACACAGAGCCTTTGTGTATCTGAAACACAGGTAATCAGGACTGATCAAAACCCCCGCTCGTTTGCATTTCAATGGCCCATTTTCCCAGGACAATAGAACTCCAATCAAGCAAGCGGTACAGCCACAGACTGATCGGCGCAACTCCCTTTACTCAGAAAGCCCAACTACCAAGGTCAATTATACCTAAGGACCCGCCCAGCTACCAAGGCGCCCTCCCCTTTATTGGCTGAAATCAAAGACAGTGATCAGAGCCCTGACGAACTATGGGGTCCAAAGTTAAGGACCACCCCAAAGAACATGAAATCCCAGAGGGATAAAAGAGAACATGGCCATGTGTTCTGTCCCTTTTGGATCCGGCCTGTGCCAACCCAATTGTAACAGGAACAGCCAGAGAAGTTCAAGACTAACGATCGCTACCTGATGGATGAGCCCCGCAGAGACAGAGCCACTTTCTTCGAGCCGGCCAAGTGAAATCCAGATAAAGGCCGTATCCATTTGCACAGTGCCGGGCGTCCTGAAGTTAAGTATAGGTTATTGTAGCTGATAGGTGTAGTTTAACTTGTAGTAGATATTGTGTTGCATGCCGACATAACCCTTGTGTATGTAAATAAACCATCTTTTGAACTAACTAACTGGTTGTGTGGTTATTTGATCGATATAAGGGAAGGCTTGTGGTTCACCAACATTATTAATAGAGCAACAGTTGTCATTGTCCACACTCTGGTTCATTGTTCATTGTCTGCACTCTGATTGATTTTCATAGTCTGCCCTTTGGTTCATTGTCCTAGTTGACAGTCTGGTTCATTGTATTTGTCCACACTACTGGCTCATTGCCTTTGTCAACACTCTGGTTCTTTGTCATTGACCGTATCCTAGTTAACTATTCATTGCCCACACTCAGATTGATTGTTCATTAATCACACTCTGGTTCATTTTCATAGTCCTCCCTCTGGTTCGATGTCTTTGTCAACATAACATAAGAACTAGGAGCAGGAGTAGGCTATCTGGCTCTTTGAAACTGCTCCGCCATTCAATGGGATCATGGCTGATCTTTTGTGGACTCAACTCTACTTTCCAGCCCGAACACCATAATCCTTTATTCCTTTATTCTTCAAAAACTTATCTATCTTTATCTTGAAAACATTTAATGAAGTGCTTCACTGGGCAGGGAATTCTATAGATTCACAAACCTTTGGGTGTAGAAGTTCCTCCGAAACTCAGTCCTAAATTTACTTCCCCTTATTTTGAGGCTATGCCCCCTAGTTCTGCTTTCACTTGCCAGTGGAAACAATCTGCCCGCATCTATCCTATCTGTTCCCTTCATAATTTTATATATTACTATAAGATCCCCCCCCCCCCCCCGCACCCTTCTAAATTCGAATGAGTACAGTCCCAGTGTACTCAACCTTTCCTCATAATCCAACCCCTTCAGCTCTGCGATTAACCTAGTGAATCTCCTCTGCACACCCTCCAGCACCAGTACTTTCTCAGGTAAGGAGACCAAAACTGAACGCAATACTCCAGGTGTGGACTCACTAACGCATTATACAATTGCAGCCTAACCTCCCTAGTCTTAAACTCCATCCCTTTAGTAATGAAGGACAAACTCTATTTGCCATTTAAATCACCTGTTGCACCTGTGAACCAACTTTTTGCGACTCATGCACGAGCACACCCAGGTCTCTCTGCACAGCTGCATGTTTTAATATTTTATCATTTAAATAATATTCTCTTTTGCTGTTATTCCTAACAAAATGGATAACCTCACATTTGTCAACATTGTATTCCATTTGCCAGACCCTAGCCCATTCACTTAACCTATCCAAATCCTTCTGCAGACTTCCAGTATCCTCTGCACTTTTCGCTTTACCACTCATTTTAGTGTCGTCTGCAAACTTGGACACATTGCCCTTCGGCCCCAACTCCAAATCATCTATGTAAATTGTGAATGATTGTGGGCCCAACACTGATCCCTGAGGGACACCCCTAGCTACTGATTGCCAATCAGAGAAACACGCATTAATCCCCACTCTTTGCTTTCTATTAATTAACCAATTCTCTATCAATGCTCCTACTTTACCCTTAATGCCATGCATCTTTATCTTATGCAGTAACCTTTTGTGTGGCACCTTGTCTAAATTTTTCTGGGACTCCAGATATACCACATCCATTGGCTCCTCATTCTCTGCCACACTGGTAATGTCCTCAAAATATTCCACTAAATTAGTTAGGCATGACCTGCCCTTTATGAACCCATGCTGTGCCTGTCCAATGGGACATTTACCATCCAGATGCCTCGCTATTTGTTCCTTGATGATAGATTCCAGCATCTTCCCTACTACTGAAATTAAGCTCACTGGCCTATACTTACCCGCTTTCTGCCTACCTCCTTTTTTAAACAGTGGTGTCACGTTTGCTAATTTCCAATCCACCGGGACCACCCCAGAGTCTAGTGAATTTCGGTAAATTATCACTAGAGCATTTGCAATTTCCCCAGCCATCCCTTTCAGCATTCTGGGATGCATTCCATCAGAAGTCTACCTTTAGCCCCGTTAGCTTGCCTATCACTACGTCGTTAGTGATAACAATCTTCTCAAGGTCCTCACCTGTCATCGCCTCATTTGCATCAGTCACTGGCATGTTATTTGTGTCTTCCACTGTGAAGACCAACCCAAAAAACCTGTTCAGTTCCTCAGCCAGTTCCTCATCTCCCATTATTAAACCTCCCTTCTTATCATCTGGTTCTTTGTCATTGTCTACACTCATTATCATTGTCCAAACTCTGGTTCATTGACCACATCCTGGTTAACTATTTGTTGCCCACACTCAGGTTGATAGTTCATTGATCATACTCTGGTTCATTGTCTTTGTCCGCACTCTGGTTCACTGAATTTGTTCTCACTCTGGTTCATTGTTATTGTCCGTTCTCTGGCAAATGTCTTTTCCATTGACCACACATTGGTTCTTTGTCAATGTCCGCACCCTGGTAAATTGTCTTTTTCATTGACTGCACTCTGGTTCATTGTCATTGACCACATTCTGGTTAATTGTCCACATTCTGGTTAACTGTTCGTTGTCCACATTCTGGTTCATTTTCATTCTCCACACTTGGGTTTATTGTTCATTGATCACACTCTGGTTCATTTTCATCGTCCGCCTTCTGGTTTATTGTTCATTGATCACAATCTGGTGCCCTGTTTGTGTCCACTTTCTGGCTGATTATCATTGTCCACACTCTGGTTCATTGTTCATTTCCTGCGCTCTGGTTTATTGACTTTGTCCACACTCTGGTTCATTGTCTTTGTTCACACTCTGGCTTGTTGTCCACATTCTGGTTAATTGTTCATTGTACACATTCTGTATAATTGGTAATTGTCCATACTCTTGTTGATTGTTGATTTATCACACTCTGGTTCATTTTCATAGTCCGCCCACTGCTTCGTGGTCTTTGTCAACACTTTGGCTCTTTGTCCACATGCTGGTTCTTTGTCACTGTCCACACTCTCGTTTGTTGTCTTTGTCCACATGTTAGTTCTTTGTCATTGTCCACACTCTGGTTCATTATCATTTCCCGCACACTGGCTCATTATCCACACTCTGGGTCATTGCTTTTCCTCTGCACTCTGGTTCATTGTTATTGTCCACACTCTGCTTTATTGTCTTTGTCCACACTCTGCTTCAATGTCCGCATTCTGGTTAATTATTCATTGGCCACATTCTGATTCATTGTCATTGTCCACACTCTGCTTGATTGTTCAATAATCACACTCTGGTCCATTGTCATTGTTCACACTCTTGTTTCTTGTCCACACTCTTGTTCATTATCCACACTGTAGTTCATTGTCCACTTTCTGCTGAACTATTCATTGTCTGCAGTCTGGTTCAGTGGTTACTTGTTCATTGTCCACTGTCATGGTAGTGTACCTTTACGAAATGGGTGTATATCAAATAGCTGCAGTTATGTCATTGTGTGGGTGGACCTGGGTTGTGACTTTGGCTGGAATCTGTTTGTGGCTTTGTGTTTTGTTTTTGTTTTAGACAGTTGAAAGCTGAATTCAAAGAAAGTTCATTGTGTGTCTCTCTCTCTATGTTAAAAAGTGTACAGATCACTTGATAATTTGATGATAAAGGGGCTGGTTTAGCTCACTCAGCTAAATCGCTGGCTTTTAAAGCAGACCAAGCAGGCCAGCAGCAAGATTCGATTCCCGTACCAGCCTCCCCGGACAGGCGCCGTAATGTGGCAACTAGGGGCTTTTCACAGTAACTTAATTGAAGCCTACTCGTGACAATAAGCGATTTTCATTTCATTTTTCATTTTCATTTAAAAGTGATAACTGTCTTGTGTAAAGAATTTCTACCGACTGCTTTGTTAAAACAGGTGTTTGGCCCATGGAGGATGTTTGGAAAGTTATCAAAGGTTACATATGGAGTACTGTATCCGTGGGGGGTAATTGTGTTGGTAGTTGATAACATTTTTACTCTGTGTTTATAAAATGTTACCTAAATTCATAGAATAAACATTGTTTTGTTTAAAAATACTTAAGGTCTCTGTTTCACACACCTGGAAAGTATGCCAGATTGGGTAAGACAACATTGATCCAGCAGAGGGCAGCAGAGCGGAGCCGCGAATTGACTGTTGCGGGGAAAATTTGCATAATTGCAGTGCTGTCACTGTATCCAGAAGGTAGTTTGTGGAGGAGCTGTTGTCAAGTGACAGTTAAACCTCAAACACTTCTTCAGTGGTTCCCTCCTGATCTCCTCCTCTAACCAAAAAAAAACAATCACTCTAAGGATCCTAGCTGAGTAAAGATCAAGTGGGAGACTCAAGGTAGGAGTAGAAAGAAGTTGAACTGTGACATCACAGCCAGCAAGTAAGTGATTGGCTGGTGACTGGTAAATAGTTTTTCTTTTCCCTGAGGTGTGTTGATAAGATAAGGATATTCTATTTCTATTTTTTGTTTTTTTATCGCGTGACTGGTAACAATTTTTCTTTTTTTTTCCTTTTTCATTTATCTATTATTTGATATTATAGTTGGACTAAGTTAAGTTTAAGATTAAAAATGGTGGGAGATCTCAGACCCTATGCTCCTCTTGCTCAATGTGGGAGCTCAGGGACTTGGCTGATGTCCCTGGCTCCTTCACGTGCGGGAAGTGTGTCCCCCAGCAGGTCTTGTTAGACCACATGATGGCTCTGGAGCTGCGGATGGACTCACTTAGGAGCATCCGCGATGCTGAGGAGGTCGTCGATAGCACGTTTAGCGACTTGGTCATACCACAGATTAGGATTGCTGAGGGCAAAAGGGAATGGGTGACCAAAAGGCAGAGAAAAAGCAGGAAGGCAGTGCAGTTGTCCCCTGCGGTCATCTCCCTCCAAAACAGGTATACCGTTTTGGATACTGTTGGGGGAGATTGCTCACCGGGGAAGGCAGCAGTAGCACAATAGCACTGTGGCTGGCTCTGCTGTACAGAAGGGCGGGATAAACAGTGAAAGGGCTATAGTCATAGGGGATTCAATAGTAAGGGGCGTAGATAGGCGGTTCTGTGGTTGAAAACGAGACTCCCGAATGGTATGTTGCCTCCCGGGTGCACGGGTCAGGGATGTCTCAGATCGGTTGCAGAACATTCTGAAAGGGGAGGGTGAACAGCCAGTTGTCGTGGTGCACATAGGCACCAATGATATAGGTACAAAACTGCAGGAGGTCCTACAAGCAGAATTCAGGGAGTTAGGAGCCAAGTTAAAAAGTCGGACCTCAGAGGTAGTAATCTCAGGATTGCTGCCAGTGCCACGTGGTATTCAGAGTATAAATGAAAGAATAGGCAGGATGAATGTGTGGCTTGAGAGATGGTGCAGGAGGGAGGGGTTCAGATTTTTGGGACATTGGGACCTGTTCTGGGGAGGTGGGACTACTACAAATTGGATGGTCTGCACCTGGGCAGGACTGGAACCAATGTCGTTGGGGGTGCTTTTGCTAATGCTGTTGGGGAGGGATTATACTAATGTGGCAGGGGGATGGGAACCAAATGAGGAGGTTATTGGACAGTAAGGAGGTAGTAACAGCCTGTAAGGAACTAGATCATGAAGTCAGCGTGACTAAGGGGAAGAGTAGGCAGAGAGCAGATGATGAACGCAAAGGGACTGGTGGTCTGAGGTGCATTTGTTTCAATGCAAGAAGAGTGGTAGGTAAGGCAGCTGAATTTAGGGCTTGGATTAGTACCTGGGAGTATGATCACAGCATTTACAGTGCAGAATAAGGCCATTCAGCCCATCGAGTCTGTACCGGCTCTTCGAAAGAGCACTCTACCCAAGCCCACACTCCCACCCTATCCCCATAACCCAGTAACCCTACCCAACACTAAGGGCAATTTTGGACACTAAGTGCAATTTAGCATGGCCAATCCACCTAACCTGCACATCTTTGGACTGTGGGAGGAAACCGGAGCACCCGGAGGAAACCCATGCACACACGGGAAGAATGTGCAGACTCCGCACAGACAGTGACCCAAGCCGAGATTCTAACCTGGGACCCTGGAGCTGTGAAGCAAGTGTGCTGACCATTATTCTACCATGCTGCCCATTTGTTATTGCTATTACTGAGACTTGGTTGAGGGAAGGGCATGATTGGAAACTAAATATCCCAGGATGTTGATGCTTCTGGTGGGATAGAGAGGGAGGTAAAAGGGGTGGAGGAGTTGCATTACTGGTCAGAGAGGATATCACAGCTGTGCTGAAGGAGGGCACTATGGAGGACTCGAGCAGTGAGGCGATATGGGTAGAGCTCAGAAATCGGAAGGGTGCGGTAACAATGGCAAGCGTGAGATAGAGGTACAAATATGTAAATAGATTATGGAAAGATGGAGAAGCAACAGGGTGGTGGTGATAGGAGATTTTAATTTTCCCAACATTGACTGGGATACACTTAGTGCCAGAAGTCTAGATGGAGCAGAATTTGTAAGGAGCATCCAGGAGGGTTTTCTAGAGTAGTATGTAAATAGTCCAACGCGGGAAGGGGCCATACTGGACCTGTTGTTGGAGAATGAGCCCGGTCAGGTGGTTGAAGTTTCAGTCGGGGATTACTTTGGGAATAGTGATCACAATTCCGTATGTTTTAGAATATTCATGGACAAAGAAGAGAGTGGTCCTAAAGGAAGAGTGCTAAATTGGGGGAAGGCCAACTATACCAAAATTCAGCAGGAGCTGGGGAATGTGGATTGGGAACAGCTGTTTGAAGGTAAATCCACATGTGATATGTGGGAGGCTTTTAAAGAGAGGTTGATTAGAGTGCGGGACAGACATGTCCCTGTGAAAATGAGGGATAGAAATGGCAAGATTAGGGAATCATGCATGACAGGTGAAATTGTGAGACCAACTAAGAGGAAAAAGGAAGCATACATAACGTCTAGGCGACTGAAGACAGATGAAGCTTGGAAGAATATCGGGAATGTAGGACCAATCTGAAACGAGGAATCAAGACGGCTAAAAGGGGTCATGAAATATCTTTAGCAAACAGGGTGAAGAAAAATCCCAAACCTTTTATTCATATATAAGCAGCAAGAGGGTAATTAGAGAAAGGGTTGGCCCACTCAAGGACAAAGGAGGAAAGTTATGTGTGGAGTCAGAGAAAATGGGTGAGATTCTTAACGAGTACTTTGCATCAGTATTCACCGAGGAGAGGGACATGACGGATGTTGAGGTTAGGGATAGATGTTTGATTACTCAAGGTCAAATCAGCATGAGGAGGGAGGATGTGAAAATCGCTTATTGTCACAAGTAGGCTTCAAATGAAGTTACTGTGAAAAGCCCCTAGTCACCACATTCCGGCGCCTGTTCGGGGAGGCTGGTATGGGAATTGAACCGGTCTACTTTCAAAGCCAGCGATTTAGCCCTGTGCTAAACCAGCCCCTGGTTGGGTATGTGCTGGGTATTCTAAGAGGCATTAAGGTGGACAAGTCCCCAGGTCCGGATGGGATCTCTCCCAGGTTACTGAGGGAAATGAGAGAGGAAATAGCTAGGGCCTTTACAGATATTTTTGCAGCATCCTTGAACACGGGTGAGGTACCGGAGGACTGGAGAATTGCTAATGTTGTCCCCTTGTTTAAGAAGGGTAGCAAGGATAATCCAGGGAATTATAGACCTGTGAGCTTGACGTTAGTGGTAAGGAATCTGCTGGAGAAGATACTGAGGGATAGGATCTATTCCCATTTGGAAGAAAACAGACTTATCAGTGATAGGCAGCATGGTTTTGTGCAGGGAAGGTCATGTCTTACAAACCTAATATAATTCTTTGAGGAAGTGACAAAGTTAATTGATGAGGGAAGGGCTGTAGATGTCATATTCATGGACTTCAGTAAGACATTTGATAAGGTTCCCCATGGTAGGCTGATGGAGAAAGTGAAGTCTCATGGGGTGGTGTGTTGGGTATGCTGGGTCTGGGAGGACTGCGTTTACTGTAGCAGTGAGAGAGGCAGGCTGCCATCACTTGAAGAAATGAAACTCTATTTTATTGAACTCTTAACTATCATACATACTTTACCTGTGGGTGGACACTATGCTGAGTTGACAGGAGACCTGAGGCTAACCTGACCAGACTTACTACCACATGGTGGATGTCCGTGTGGTTGTTCACAGGCTCTGACTGTCTCAGAGGCTGGATCCCAAGAGAGCGGGAAAACTAGTGCCCTCTGGCTTTACAGTGGCCGTGTCCTGTCTGGTGATTGGCTGCTGTGCTCTGTGTGTTCATTGGTCATCCCGTGTGTCAATCAATGTCTGTCTGTGCACCATCATATACTTGTGTGTATATTATGACACAGGGTGTACAAGCTAAATGGATAAAGAACTGGCTGGGCAACGGGAGACAGAGAGTTGTAGTGAAAGGAAGTTTCTCAAAATGGAGAACTGTGACCAGTGGTGTTCTACAGGGATCCGTGCTGGGACCACTGTTATTTGTGATACACATAAATGATCTGGAGGAAGGTATATGTGGTCTGATTAGCAAGTTTGCAGATGACACTAAGATTGGTGGAGTAGCAGATAGTGAAGGGGACTGTCAGAGAATACAGCAGAATATAGATAGATTGGAGAGTTGGGCAGAGAAATGGCAGATGGAGTTCAATCCGGGCAAATGCGAGGTGATGCATTTTGGAAGATCCAATTCAAGAGCGAACTATACGGTAAATGAAAAAACCCTGGGGAATATTGATGTACAGAGAGATCTGGGTGTTCAGGTCCATTGTACCCTGAAGGTGGCTGTGCAGGTTGATAGTGTGGTCACGAAGGCATACAGCATGCTTGCCTTCATCGGGTGGAGCATTGTGTAGAAGAGTTGGCAGGTCATGTTACAGATGTATAAGACTTTGGTTCGGCCAAATTTGGAATACTGCGTACAATTCTGGTCGCCAAATTACCAAAAGGATGTGGATGCTTTGGAGAAGGTGCAGAGCAGGTTCACCAGGATGTTGCCTGGTATGGAGGGCGCTAGCTATGAAGAGAGGTTGAGTAGATTAGGATCATTTTCATTAGAAAGACGGAGGTTGAGGGAGGACCTCATTGAGGTCTACAAAATCATGAGAGGTATGGGCAGGGTGGATAGCAACAAGCTTTTCCCAGAGTGGGGGACTCAATTATGAGGGGTCACGAGTTCAAGGTGAGAGGGGAAAAGTTTAAGGGAGATGTGCGTGGAAAGTTCTTTACGCAGAGGGTGGTGGGTGCCTGGAACGCATTGCCGGCGGAGGTGGTAGAGGCGGGCACGATAGCATCATTTAAGATGTATCTTGACAGATACATGAATGGGCAGGGAGCAGAGGGATACAGATCCTTAGAAAATAGGCGACAGTTTTAGATAGAGGATCTGGATCGGTACAGGCTTGGAGGGCTGAAGGGCCTGTTCCTGTGCTGTAATTTTTCTTTGTTCTTTGTTCTTTGTTCTCGGCCCTTGTGCTCCTCATAACAAAAATCTATTAAAAGTTGTATGTCAGGTAAACTCCATGATATACTTTGGTGTTTTCTAAACCCTGGCCCATAACAAATTGGGAGCTCATGGGGTAAAAGTCGTGATCGGGTTGGCTTAGTGAACCTAAAGACAGTCAGGGGTGAGCGTTGTGGACAATGGTTCTTTCAGTGGCTCAAAAGTTTTTGGGGTGGAGAAGGTCACATGCAATACCTTACGAACATAGACTAAAAACAGGCTTTCAGATTTGGCAAAAGCATTGCAGTTAACATACCCTGGCAGAATACAAAAATAAGAGGTACTTACGGTGGTAGCAGAGCATTTTAAATTGCTGGAGATACAGTCAGACTCATTGGAAATGGCAAAAATTCAGTTACAAATCAAGCAACGTGAACAAAAAAGAATTAAAGCAGCTTGAATATGAAGTGAGAGAAAAAGAGAGGGAAAGGGAGGTACAGATCAGGGAAAAAGAAAAGGAGAGAGAAGGAAGAAAAAAAATGAAAAATAGTCATGGTACACCCACTACAGTTATTCTATAAAAACACCCATTTCTTCACAAGACACCTCCCCCCAAGAAAAAAAACCCATCAACTTTGTGATGGTTTCATTTTTCACCTTTTCACTATCCTTTAAGAAATGCACACAGTAAGTATACTTTTTTGTTTCTAAAAACAATACACACACATAGGTATAATAATATAGTCCATTTTTGTTCATTCTCCAACTGTAATACATTTTGATTGACAGTCTCTTTGAACAAGAAGTTCTCTGCATGATTAATCCATTTTTCTACACTTCGGCATTTCTCTTTAAAGTCAGGTACTTTAGTTCAATCTGATCACAGAGTCCCTTGTAATTCTGCAACACCGGAGCATTGGTTATCACAGCTTTCAGGCCGTCAAATGCCTGTTGAAACTCTGCTGTCTACCGCAATTTTTGACGTTTCTTCAGCAAGTCCATCAGTGGAGCAACCATGCTACAAAACTTTTGCACAAATGTTCGATCAAATCCACTCATAGCAAGAAATTGCATTATTTCCCTTTGTGTCGAGGGTATCGGAAACTCCCCAATAACTTTTGTTTTCACATCCCGTGGGACCATTCAACCCTGTCCGATTGTATGGCCAAGGAAAGTGACTTGGGCCTGTCCAAATTCACTTTTGGCTAGGTTTATCACCAAACCTGCCTCCTGAAGTCCATCAAATAACTCCATCAGATGCTTTAAATGTTCTTTCCATGTCTGGCTGAAAATTACCAGATCGCTGATGTATACTTCACAATTGGGTAATCCTGAAACAACTTTTTCATTAACCAGTGAAATGTGGCTGGGAAGCGAGGGGCATTAACGGCGTGTTCAGGGCCTTTTATGAGGAACTATACCGGTCAGTGCCCCAAGTGGAGGAGGGAGGAATGGACCGCTTTCTGGGCAAGCTAAGGTTTCCAAGAGTGGGGGAGGAGCAGGTGGGGGGGTTGGGGGCACCAGTTGGGCTGGAGGAGCTGGTTAACGCGATGGGGAGCATGCAGTCGAGGAAGGCACCGGGACCCGATGGGTTCCTGGTTGAATTCTATGAGAAGTTTTCAGACCTGCTGGGCCCGCTGCTAGTAAGGACCTTTAATGAGGTGAGGGAAGGGGGGGGCTTTGCCCCCGATGATGTCTAGGGCGTTGATCTCATTGATTCTGAAGTGGGAGAAGGACCCCCTTCAGTGCGGGTCATATAGACCGATTTTGCTCCTCAACGTGGATGCGAAACTGCTGGCCAAGCTATTGGCCAGGAGGGTGGAGGACGTGGTGCCGCAGGACATACACGAGGATCAAACGGTTTTGTGAAGGGGAGTCAGTTGAACGTTAATGTACGGAGGTTTCTCAATGTCATAATGATGCCGGCGGGGGATGGGGAGGCGGAGATAGTGGCCTCGATGGACGCGGAGAAGGCCTTTGACAGGGTGGAGTAGGGATATCTTTGGGAGGTTCGAAAAAGGTTCGGGTTTGGAGAGGGATTTATTAGGTGGGTGAGGCTGCTGTATGATGCCCCGGTGGCAAGTGTGGTTAAGAATGGGAGGAGGTTGGAGAATTTGCGACTGTACCGGGGGACGAGGCAGGGGTGTCCCACGTCTCCCCTGCTGTTCGCGCTGGCGATCGAACCCCTGGCCATGGCGCTGAGGGAGTTGAGGAACTAGAGGGGGATAGTGCCGGGGTGGGGGTGGGGGTGGGGGTCATCGGCTGTCGTTATACGCGGATGATTTATTGTTGTACGTGGCAGACCCTGTGGGGGGGATGCCGGAGGTGATGAGGACGCTTGAGGAGTTCGGGGGCTTCTCCGGGTATAAGCTCAACGTGTGGAAGAGTGAGTTGTTCGTGGTAGGCGGAGAGGAGTTTCAGGTACCTGGAGGTCCAGATAGCCAGGAGCTGGGGGACCCTGCACAGGCTCAACTTTATGAAGTTGGTGGAGCAGATGGAGGAGGAGTTTAGGAGGTGGGATGTGTTGCCACTCTCCCTAGCGGGCAGGGTCCAGTCTGTCAAAATGACGGTGCTCCCGAGGTTCTTGTTCCTCTTCCAGTGCCTCCCTATCATGATTCCGAGGCTTTCTTCAGGCGGGTCAATAGGAGTATTATGGGGTTTGTGTGGCAGCAGAAGACCCCGAGGGTGAGGAGGGTGTTGCTGAAGCGGAGTAGGGATGGGGGGGGGGGGGGGGGAGGTTGGCGTTGCCCAACCTATGTGGGTACTACTGGGCCGCCAATGTGGCGATGATACGTAGGTGGGTGATGGAGGGGGCGGGGGTGGCTTGGAAAAGGATCGAGGTGGTGTCCTGTGTGGGCACGAGCCTGGAGGCGCTGGTGGCGGCGCCGTTGCCGCTCCCCCCCAACAAGGTATACTACGAGTCCGGTGATGGCGGCTACCCTCATGATTTGGGGGCAGTGGAGGTGGCAGAGGGGGGAGGTGAAGGCTTCAATTTGGTCCCCGATACGGGGGAGCCACCGGTTTATACCAGGGAGGGTTTTTGAGCTGGCACAGGGCAGGTATCAGGCGGATGGGGGACCTCTTTCTCGACGGGAAGTTTGCGACCTTGGAGGAGTTGGAGGGAAGGTTGGGCCTCCCCCCAGGGAACACCTTTAGATACATGTAGATTAGGGCGTTTGTTAGGCGGCAGGTGGCGGTGTTTCCACTGTTGCCGCCAAGGGGGTTTCAGGACAGGTTGCTCTCGGGGACGTGGGTCGGTGAGGGGAGGATCTCGGCAATCTACCAAGTGATGCAGGAGGGGGAGGAGGCCTCGGTGGAGGAGCTGAAGGATAAGTGGGAGGAGGAGTTGGGAGAGGAGATTGATGAGGGAACATGGGCGGATGCCCTGGAGAGGGTGAATTCCTCCTCCTCCTGCGTGAGGTTTAGTTTGATTCAACTAAAAGTGCTGCATAGGGCGCATATGACTGGGACAAGGCTGAGCTGGTTCTTTGGGGCGGAGGATAGGTGTCAGGTGTTCGGGGAGCCCGGCAAACCACACCCACATGTTTTGGGTGGGCCCTGCGTTGGAGGGCTTTTGGAGGGGTGTTGCGGAGACGTTGTCAAGGGTAGTTGGCTCCAGGGTTGAGCCGGGTTGGGGGCTTGCAATTTTTGGGGTAGCATCGGAGCGGGGAGTGCAGGAGACGAAAGAGGCCGGTATTCTAGCCTTTGCGTCCCTGGTAGCCCGGCGCAGGATTCTTTTGCAGTGGAAGGATGCGAGGCCCCCGAGCGCGGAATCCTGGATCAACGATATGGCTGGGTTTATCAAACTGGAGAGGGTCATGTTTGTCCTAAGGGGGTCGGTGCAAGAGTTCTTCCGGCGGTGGCAGCCGTTTCTAGACTTCTTGGCGGAGCATTAGGGGACGGTCAATTTCAGCAGCAACCCGGGGGGGGGGGGGGGGGGGGATGGGCAGGAGTATACTTTACTGGGTATGTGCATTCGTTTCCATGTTATTTAATTATTTTTGTTAATTTATTGCTTCTGTATTGGGTGGGGGTTACTGTTTTTTCTCTTCCGTTTTGTTGGTTAAAATTTGTTGAAAATTTGAATAAAAATTATTTTTAAAAAAAAATGAAATGTGGCTGGGACGTTTTTCATGCCAGATGGCATACCTTTGCAAGTGGTATATACCATCTGGAGTCACAAAAGCTGAAATCTCCTTCGCCCTTTTGGACAAAGATACCTGCCAGGAACCTTTAAGTAAATCCAATTTGGAAATAAAAGCTGATTGTCCCACTTTCTCAATGCAATCCTCCAAACGTGGGATAGGATTCATTCTTGTAACTGTATTAACCTTTCTATAGTCCACACACAACCATTGGGTACCATCTGGTTTAGGTGTCATCACTATGGGTGAGCTCCATTGGCTGCAACCCACTTCAATTGTGCCATTTTTAAGCATACTCTCAATCTATTTCTTAACCTGTGCCAATTTTAACGCGTTACGTCTGTCTGCTTGTTGTTTGATTGGAACAGCATTTCCCACATCTACATCATTTATCGCCATTTTGGTACTTCCCAATTTATCTCTACAAAATTGCCCACGTGATATCAATAACTCTTTCAGGTCAGTTTGTTTTTCCTCTGGAAGGTAACTCAACAATTTATCCCAATTTTTAAGAACGTCCTCGTTTTCCAACTTAATTTGTCAAATTCCCAGTCATCTGGATTTGGTTCATCACTTTGAGTTAGAATCCTTAAAACCTCCTCGTTTTCCTATTCTTCCCTTTCAAAGTACCTTTTAAGCAAATTCACATGACACACTCGGTGAGTCTTCCTTCTATCTGGTGTTTTTACCACATAATTCACCTCACTTAACTTCCTTTCAATCTGAGAAGTTCCACAAAACCTTGATTTTAAAGGTTCACCCATCACTGGTAACAATACTAAAATTCTCTCGCCACTGGCAAAACTATTAACTTTGGATTTCTTGTCCGCTACCCGTTTCATCAGATTTTGTGCAACTTTTAAATGTTGTCCACACAATTCACCTGCTCTATTTAATCGTTCCGTAAAATTTGACACGTAATCCAATAATGTAATTTCCGATTTCTCACTCACCAATTTTTCCTTAATCAATTTAAGTGGTCCTCTTAGCTCATGACCAAAAATTTGTTCAAAAGGACTGAATTTGGTTGACTCATTAGGTGCATCCCTCATTGCAAATAGCACGAATAGAATTCCTTTATTCCAATCCTCTGGATAATCGTGAAAATAACCCCATAACATAGAACAGTACAGCACAGAACAGGCCCGTGGAGAGTTGGGCAGAGAAATGGCAGATGGAGTTAAATCCAGGCAAATGCGAGGTGATGCATTTTGGAAGATCAAATTCAAGAGCGGACTATATGGTCAATGGAAGGGTCTTGGGGAAAATTGATGTGCAGAGAGATCTGGGAGTTCAGGTCCATTGTATCCTGAAGGTGGCAACGCAGGTTGATAGCGTGGTCAAGAAGGCATACAGCATGCTTGCCTTCATCGGACGGGGTATTGAGTACAAGAGGCGGCAGGTCATGTTACAGTTGTATCGGCCACATTTGGAATACTGCGTGCAGTTCTGGTCGCCACATTACCAGAAGGATGTGGATGCTTTGGAGAGGGTGCAGAGGAGGTTCACCAGGATGTTGCCTGGTATGGAGCTATGAAGAAAGGCTGAGTATATTAGGATTGTTTTCATTGGAAAGACGGAGGTTGAGGGGGGACCTGATTGAGGTCTACAAAATTATGAGAGGTATGGACAGGGTGGATAGCAACAAGCTTTTCCCAAGAGTGGGGGTGTCAGTTACAAGGGGTCACGATTTCAAAGTGAGAGGGGGAAAGTTTAAGGGAGATGTGCGTGGAAAGTTTTTTACGCAGAGGGTGGTGGGTGCCTGGAACGCTTTACCAGCGGAGGTGGTAGAGGCGGGCACGATAGCATCATTTAAGAAGCATCTAGACAGGTATATGAATGGGCGGGAACAGAGAGAAGTAGACCTTGGAAAATAGGAGACAGGTTTAGATAAAAGATCTGGGTCGGCACAGACTGGGAGGGCCGAAGGGCCTGTTCCTGTGCTGTAATTTTCTTTGTTCTTTGTATGCTTTCTGATCCATCCATTTTATTTCTTTCTTTTTTGTTGTAACTCTGCCAATTTTCCTTAACTAAAAATATCCGCCTCATCCTCCACCTGTTCTTGTTCATCTTCAACTTCAAAGAACAAAGAACAAAGGGCAGCAGGGTAGCATGGTGGTTAGCATAAATGCTTCACAGCTCCAGGGTCCCAGGTTCGATTCCCGGCTGGGTCACTGTCTGTGTGGAGTCTGCACGTCCTCCCCCTGTGTGCGTGGGTTTCCTCCGGGTGCTCCGGTTTCCTCCCACAGTCCAAAGATGTGCGGGTTAGGTGGATTGGCCATGCTAAAGTGCCCGTAGTGTCCTAATAAAAGTAAGGTTAAGGGGGGGTTGTTGGGTTACGGGTATAGGGTGGATACGTGGGTTTGAGTAGGGTGATCATGGCTTGGCACAACATTGAGGGCCGAAGGGCCTGTTCTGTGCTGTACTGTTCTAAAAAAAAAAGAACAAAGAAAATTACACCAACCTCTGCGTAAAAAACTTTCTACGCACTTCTCCTTTAAACTTTCCCCCAGTCACTTTCAAATCTTCACCCTTTGATTTCTCCTCTTGTCTTTACCTGTGACTTTGTGAACTTGTTACGACCACAATCCGGAAAAATCCCAGGATATTCTTCAACACTTAAGTTGTCTGATTTTCCACTGGCTTATCAACCACAGTAGGCATTATTCCCATCTGCGAACCAGCCCTATCATTACCCAAGATAAACTGTATTCTTGGACAAGATAGTTTCTTTATTACTCCTACTACCACTTCACCACTCTTCAGTGAGTGGACTTTCCAACCTTACCTTATATAATGGAACACTACTCATCTCGGGCAGCACGGTAGCATGGTGGTTAGCATAAATGCTTCACAGCTCCAGGATCCCAGGTTCGGTTCCCGGCTGGGTCACTGTCTGTGCGGAGTCTGCACGTCCTCCCCGTGTGTGCGTGGATTTTCTCCGGGGGCTCCGGTTTCCTCCCACAGTCCAAAGATGTGCGGGTTAGGTGGATTGGCCAGGCTAAATTGCCCATAGTGTCCTTAAAAGTAAGGTGGGGGGGGTTGTTGGGTTACGGGTATAGGGTGGATACATGGGTTTGAGTAGGGTGATCATTGCTCGGCACAACATCAAGGGCCGAAGGGCCTGTTCTGTGCTGTACTGTTCTATGTTCTATGTTCTATCTCACCCTGAATTCCACATTTTACCATCATTTCTGGCAATATTTTTCCCAAACTACATAACTCCTCATCTCTTACCATTAAAGATTGACAAGCTCCCGTATCTCTTAAAATTGTGACTTCTTCACCTGCTCCTCCTGATACACATGAGTAAACTTTACCCACACAAGTTCTTTTTTTTAAAGACATCTGGCACCTTCTTATCAATCACCTCTTGATCAGGCTGTGCAATCTTTTGCACCTCCTTCGCTTCACTTGAGCTTTCCTTTACCACTTCAACAAACCCCACTGTCTTATCCTCTTTTACCACATCAGCCTTCCAAGTTCTTTTTCTTCAACCACCAACACTGTGCCTTTACATTGCCTAGTTTATTACAGTGAAAACATTTGAAACTTTCCATTTCTTTTCGACCTCCTGGATTTATTTTTTAATCTGAGCTACACTCTCCTTAATATCACCCATCAGATCACCTTTACCTTTACCACTTGAGTATGTCTCATGTCCCCAGTTTCTATCCCTCACAGGCTGAAACTGATGTCGGAAACCAAGCTTTGATTTAAGAACTAATTCATAATCATCTGTCATTTCTGCTGCTAATCTCACAGTTTTAATGCTCTGCTCTTCCACATGAGTTCTCACTACATCAGGAATTGAATTTTTTAACTCCTCCAAAAGCATAATTTCTCTGAGAGCCTCATACATTTTGTCTATTTTCAAAGCCCTTATCCACCTATCAAAATAACTTTGTTTGATCCTTTGAAACTCCCTATATTTTTGACCAAATTCTTTCCTTAAATTACTAAAGCTTTGTATGTAGGCTTCAGGCACTAGTTCATATGCACCGAAGATGGATTTTTTCACCTCCTCAGATGTCCCAGATACCTCCTCCGGTAGTGATGCAAACACTTCTCCAGCCCTACCTACCAGCTTTGTTTGAATCAGTAACACCCACATGTCTTGTGGCCATTTCATTTGTTTAGCTACCTTCTCAAATGAAATGAAAAAGGCTTCTCATCAAACCTTGGCAATGCTTGGACATATTTAAATAGATTCCCACCAAGCCTTCGACTTTGACGCTCTTTCTCACTATCCTCATCACTATCCTCAAACTGTACATTTCCCTTTACGCCTGCCAATTTTAACTGACTGTCATGTTTCATGGCCATTTTCTGAAGTTCAAACTCTCTTTACCTTTTTCAGTGATCTGTGTCTCCCTTTCTCTCTCTTTTTGTTCTGCTCGGGCTATTCTTTCTTTTCTACTTTCTTCTCTCTCCTTTTCTTTGTCCTCTCTATCTCTCTCTCTCTTTCTTTTTCCTCTCTCTCTCTCTTTCATTTTCAAGCTGCTTTAATTCTTTCTCATGTTCAAGTTGCATGATCTGTAACTGAATTTTTGCCATTTCCAATGAGTCAAACTGTATCTCAGGCAACTTTAAATGCTTAGTCACCACCATAATGACCTCACCTTTTCGCATTTTGTCAGGTAATGTTAACTGCAATGTTTCTGCCAAATCTAACAGTCTGCTTTAGTCTCTGTCCGTAATGTACTGCGTGTGACCGTCTCTATCCCCAATAACTTCAGAGCCTCTGAAAGAGCCATTGTCCATAACACACTCCCTACTTAAACTAGAATACCACACCTGAAAAGCAGCCACAATATGCTCACCCCTCACTGTCTTTAAGTTTACTAAGCCTATCCAATAGATGGACTTTAATCCCGGACGAGCCCCCAATTATGGACCAGGGTTTAGATAACCCCAAAGTGTATCATGGAGTTCACCTGACCCACAACTTTTAATAGATTGGGGTATGGGGAACAGATGGCCCACTCTACAGGACTGGTACAGCAGAATTGCAAAAGTACTTTTTCAAAGCAAAACAATGTTTATTCTATGAACTCAAGTTAACCTTTTTTAAAACATACAGTAAATATCTTAACAACCATTAATTCAAATACGACCCACAAAGAATACAACACTAAGTAATCCTTCATAAATCTCAAACAACATTCAGTGGACAAAAGACCCTTTAAACACAAAGATCAGGTTTAAATTCACGATTGAGAACATTTATAATTCTGAATTCTGGATTCACCAAATGACTATCAAGAGATAGTCTTTTAATGGCAGAGAGAACAACAGTACACTTGCTTTGTTTGGCTTCAGCTCCAACACTGAAACGAAACCAAAAAAACACAGGCACACCCAAGCTTTTCTCAAAGTGAAACTAAAAGCTGACAGACAGCCCAGCTCCACCCACACTCTGAAATCACTGCAGTAATAAACACCTATTTCTTAAAGGTTTACCCACTACAGTTATTCTATAAAAACACCCATTTCTTAAAGCTACTCTCACATGACATCTGCCCCCACGCCGAACATGATTTTGGTGTGGGGCTGCGGAAAATCCAGCCTATTGTCTTTCTCCGCACTCTGTTTCACTATCTTTGTCCACATATTGGTTCTTTATCTCAGTTCATACTCTGGTTTGTTGTCATTGACCACGCTCTGGTTCATTATCCACACCCCGGTACATTGTCATTGTGATCAAGATCTAGATCAGTGGTTCTCAACCGGGGTCCACATGTACCCTGGGGGTCCATGTAACATTACTGGGGGTCCACACAAAAAAAATACCGAATTGGGGGTCCACGGTGATATTTTAGTGGTCCATAGAGAAATTCTACTTCAGAACAATTGTTATTACTGAGAATCAAGTAGAAGAAAAAAATGTTTGTTTTCATGATTGATGCTAACCACCATTAGGCCTCACGGTAGCATAGTGGTTAGCATCAATGCTTCACAGCTCCAGGGTCCCAGGTTCGATTCCCAGCTGGGTCACTGTCTGTGTGGAGTCTGCATGTCCTCCCCGTGTGTGCGTGGGTTTCCTCCGGGTGCTCCGGTTTCCTCCCACAGTCCAAAGATGTGCGGGTTAGGTGGATTGGCCATGCTAAATTGCCCGTAGTGTAAGGTTAATGGGGGGATTGTTGGGATACGGGTTACGTGGGTTTAAGTAGCGTGATCATTGCTCGGCACAACATCGAGGGCCGAAGGGCCTGTTCTGTGCTGTACTGTTCTATGTTCTATGTTCTATGATGAATATTCACCTTTCTCTCTCTCTCTCTCTCTCGCACTGACAAAGGTCAAAGAGAGATTATAATCTATCTAATTTACCTTGAGGGCTGAAGGGGCTCAGAACCAAAAACGTGCATTTGTGGTACTGTATTCTGAGAAAATCCATACCGGTTGATGACAAATGGGTTTATTGTGCTTTAATGACAGTTGTTGTTGAAGATTGCCCGGGCTATTGTCCCCTATGAACAGCCCGGAGGACCTTTAATGACAGAAGCAGCAGGGTATGAACTGAGATAAAGTTTGGGGCAGCAGGGTAGCATGGTGGTTAGCATAAATGCTTCACAGCTCCAGGGTCCCAGGTTCGATTCCCGGCTGGGTCACTGTCTGTGTGGAGTCTGCACGTCCTCCCCCTGTGTGCGTGGGTTTCCTCCGGGTGCTCCGGTTTCCTCCCACAGGCCAAAAATGTGCGGGTTAGGTGGATTGGCCATGCTAAATTGCCCGTAGTGTCCTAATAAAAAAAGTAAGGTTAAGGGGGGGTTGTTGGGTTACAGGTATAGGGTGGATACGTGGTTTTGAGTAGGGTGATCATGGCTCGGCACAACATTGAGGGCCGAAGGGCCTGTTCTGTGCTGTACTGTTCTATGAAGAAGCAGCTTATTAAATACCCACGGTTGACCTGACGCTTATGCCACGTTTCTCCTTGACAAGTTTAATGAATGATTTAACTAGAAACTGTGTATATTTGATATGAATTGGTTATTCTTAGAGTAATTTAATTCAATTTAGTCAGTAAAAAGTTTTTTTCATTACTTTTCATATTAGAATAAGTTTAGCAACGTACGAAAATACCGCTAATCCGTTTCCAACCCTCACGGTAAGGTAGATGGACTTTAGGATTAGTTTACCACGCGTATAAGAAGTTTTTTTTTCTTTGGAATGGCTATGGGGGTCCACAAAAAAAAATTAAGAGGAAAAGGAGTCCATGGGTTAAAAAAGGTTGAGAACTCCTGATCTAGATCATGAATATATTTATGAGGAAAAGCAAGCACTGTAATACCGATCCCTGAGAAATTTCATACAAAAGTTATTTAGCCTCAAATATATGCATTAATGATAACAGTCTGTTTCCGTCACTCAGAGAATTTTGCTTCCATATCATAAGAAAAATAAGAATATAAGAACTGGGAGCAGGAGTAGGCCATCTGGCCCATCGAGCCTGCTCCACCATTCAATGAGATCGTGGCTGATCTTTTGTAGACTCAGCTCCACTTTCCGGCCCGAACACCATAATCCTTAATCCCTTTATTCTTCAAAAAACTATCTATCTTTATCTTAAAAACATTTAATGAAGGAGCCTCAACTGCTTCACTGGGCAAGGAATTCCATAGAATTCCATGGGTGAAGAAGTTCCTCCTAAACTCAGTCCTAAATCTACTTCCCCTTATTTTGAGGCTATGCCCCCTAGTTCTGCTTTCACCCGCCAGTGGAAACAACCTGCCCACATCTATGGAACAGTACAGCACAGAACAGGCCCTTCGGCCCTCGATGTTGTGCCGAGCAATGATCACCCTACTCAAACCCACGTATCCACCCTATACCCGTAACCCGTAACCCAACCCCTTAACCTTACTTTTAAGACACTACGGGCAATTTAGCATTGCCAATCCACCTAATCCTCACATCTTTGGACTGTGGGAAGAAACCGGAGCACCCGGAGGAAACCCACGCACACACGGGGAGGACGTGCAGACTCCACACAGACAGTGACCCAGCCGGGAACCGAACCTGGGACCCTGGAGCTGTGAAGCATTTATGCTAACAACCATGCTACCGTGCTGCCCATCTATCCTATCTATTCACTTCATAATTTTATATATTTCCCTCTCATTCTTCTAAATTCCAACGAGTACAGTCCCAGTCTACTCAACCTCTCCTCGTAATCCTTCAGCTCTGGGATTAACCTTGTGAATCTCCTCTGCACACCCTCCAGTGCCAGTATGCCCTTTCTCAGGTAAGTAGACCAAAACTGAACACAATACTCCAGGTGTGGCCTCACTAACACCTCATACAAATGCAGCATAACCTCCCTAGTCTTAAACTCCATCCCTCTAGCAATGAAGGGAAAAATTCCATTCGCCTTCTTAATCACCTGTTCCACCTGTAAACCAACTTTTTGCGACTCATGCACGAGCACATCTCTGCACAGCAGCATGTTTTAATATTTTATCATTTAAATAATAATCCCTTTTGCTGTTATTCCGAACAAAATGGATAACCTCACATTTGCCAACACTGTATTCCATCTGCCAGACCCTTGCCCATACACGTAACCTATCAAAATCCTTCTGCAGACCTCTGGTGTCCTCTGCACTTTTTGCTTTACCACTCATCTTAGTGTCGTCTGCAAACTTGGACACATTGCCCTTGGTCCCCAACTCCAAATCATCTATGTAAATTGTGAACAATTGTGGGCCCAACACTGATCCCTGAGGGACACCACTAGCTACTGATTGCCAACCAGAGAAACACCCATTAATCCCCACTCTTTGCTGTATATTAATTAACCAATCCTCTATCCATGCTACTACTCTACACTTAATGCCATGCATCTTTATCTTCTGCAGCAACCTTTTGTGTGGCACCTTGTCAAAGGCTTTCTGGAAATCCAGATATACCACATCCATTGGCTCCCAATTATCTACTGCTCTGGTAATGTCCTCAAAAGTTCCACTTAATTAGTTAGGCACGACCTGCCCTTTATGAACCCATGATGCTGCGTCTGCCCAATGGGACAATTTCCATCCAGATGCCTCGCTATTTCGTTTTTGATGATAGATTCCAGCATCTTCCCTGCTACCGAAGTTAAGCTCACTGGCCTATAATTACCCGCTTTCTGCTTACCTCCTTTTTTAAACAGTGGTGTCACATTTGCTAATTTCTAATCCGCCGGGACCACCCCAGAGTCAAGTGGATTTTGGTAAATTATCGCTAGTGCATTTTCAATTTCCCTAGCCATCTCTTTTAGCACTCTGGGATGCATTCCATCAGGGCCAGGAAACATGTCTACCTTTAGCTCCATTAGGTTGCCCATCACTACCTAGTTGAAAGAAGACAGAGGGTGGTGGTTGATGGCAAATGTTCAGAATGGAGTTCAGTTACGAGTGGCGTACCACAAGGATCTGTTCTGGGGCCGTTGCTGTTTGTCATTTTTATAAATGACCTAGAGGAGGGCACAGAAGGTTGGGTGAGTAAATTTGCAGACGACACTAAAGTCGGTGGAGTTGTAGACAGTGCGGAAGGATGTTGCAGGTTACAGAGGGACATAGATAAGCTGCAGAGCTGGGCTGAGAGGTGGCAAATGGAGTTTAATGTAGAGAAGTGTGAGGTGATTCACTTTGGAAAGAATAACAGGAATGCGGAATATTTGGCTAATGGTAAAATTCTTAGCAGTGTGGATGAGCAGAGGGATCTCGGTGTCCATGTACATAGATCCCTGAAAGTTGCCACCCAGGTTGATAGGGTTGTGAAGAAGGCCTATGGTGTGTTGGCCTTTATTGGTAGAGGGATTGAGTTCCGGAGCCATGAGGTCATGTTGCAGCTGTACAAAACTCTGGTACGGCCGCATTTGGAGTATTGCGTACAGTTCTGGTCGCCTCATTATAGGAAGGACGTAGAAGCTTTGGAACGGGTGCAGAGGAGATTTACCAGGATGTTGCCTGGTATGGAGGGAAAATCTTATGAGGAAAGGCTGATGGACTTGAGGTTGTTTTCGTTAGAGAGAAGAAGGTTAAGAGGTGACTTAATAGAGGCATACAAAATGATCAGAGGGTTAGATAGGGTGGACAGTGAGAGCCTTCTCCCGCGGATGGACGTGGCTAGCACGAGGGGACAGAGCCTTAAATTGAGGGGTAATAGATATAGGACAGACGTCAGAGGTAGGTTTTTTACGCAAAGAGTGGTGAGGCCGTGGATTGCCCTACCTGCAACAGTAGTGAACTCGCCAACATTGAGGGCATTTAAAAGTTTATTGGATAAGCATATGGATGATAATGGCATAGTGTAGGTTAGATGACCTTTAGTTTTTGACTTCCCATGTCGGTGCAACATCGTGGGCCGAAGGGCCTGTACTGCGCTGTATCGTTCTATGTTCTATGTTCTATGTACCTCCTTAGTGATAACAATCATTTCAAGGTCCTCACATGTCAGAGCCTCATTTCTACCAGTCACTGGCATGTTATTTTTGTCTTTGACTGTGAAGATCAATCCAAAAAACCTGTTCAGTTCCTCAGCCATTTCCTCATCTCCCATTATTAAATCTCCCTTCTCATCATCTAAAGGACCAATATTTACCTGAGCCACTCTTTTTTGTTTTATATATTTGTAGAAACTTTTACTATCTGTTTTTATATTCTGAGCAAGTTTACTCTCATAATCTATCTTACTCTTCTTTATAGCTTTTTTAGTAGCTTTCTGTTGCCCACTAAAGATTTCCCAGTCTTCTTGTCTCCCACTAATCTTTGCCACTTTGTATGCTTTTTCCTTCAATTTGATACTCTCCCTTATTTCCTTAGATATCCACGGTCGATTTCCCCTCTTTCTACCATCCTTCCTTTTTGTTGGTAAAAACCTTTGCTGAACACTGTGGAAAATTGCTTGGAAGGTTCTCCACTGTTCCTCAACTGTTTCACCATAAAGTCTTTACACCCAGTCTACCTCTTCTCTCATCCCATTGTAATCTCCTTTGTTGAAGCACAAAACACTAGTATTTGATTTTACCTTCTTACCCTCCATCTGTATTTTAAATTCCAACATATTGTGATCGCTCCTTCCAAGAAGATCCCTAAATATGAGATCATGAATCAATCCTGTCTCATTACACAGGACCAGATCTAGGACCGCTTGTTCCCTCGTAGGTTCCATTACATACTGTTCTAGGAAACTATCACGGATACATTCTATAAACATCTCCTCAAGGTTGCCTTGACCGACCTGGTTAAACCAATCGACATGTAGATTAAAATCCCCATGATAACTGCTGTATCATTTCTACATGCATCAGTTATTTCTTTGTTTATTGCCTGCCCCACCATAATGTTACTATTTGGTGGCCTACAGGCTACTCCTATCAGTGACTTTTTCGCCTTACTATTCCTGATTTCCACCGAAATAGATTCAACTTCATCCTCCATAGCACCAATACTATTGCCCGGATGTCATCCTTAAATAACAGAGCTACACCACCTCCCTTACCATCCGCTCTGTCCTTCCAAATAGTTTGATACCCTTGGATATTTAACTCCCAGTCATGACCATCCTTTAACCATGTTTCAGTAATGGCCACTAAATCATAGTCATTCACAATGATTTGCGCCATCAACTCATTTACTTTATTCCGAATACTACGAGCATTCAGGTAAAGTACACTTATGTTGGCTTTTATTCCTTTGTTTTGAATCTTAACACCTTGATCAGTAACCTCTCCTAAGTTATATTTCCTCTTAACTTTCTTCTAATTTTCCTCATCATTGAACCCATATCTTCATGTAACCACCTGCCGCATCGCTTTCCATTTATGTGTTTACTACCCATTTTTTTTTAGAATTAGAATTAGAACAGTACAGCACAGAACAGACCCTTCGGCCCTCAATGTTGTGCCAAGCAATGGCACATTGCTATTCCTTTTAGTATTACTGGGCCTATTCACTGAGCTTCCCTCAGTCACTGTACCTTGTACTGTTGCCCTTTTTGATTATTGACTCTGGCTTCTCTGCCTTACACTTTCCCCCTTACTGCCTTTTGTTTCTGTCCCTGTTTTATTACCTTCCAACTTCCTGCATTGGTTCCCATCCCTTTGCCACATTAGTTTAAACCCTCCCCACCAGATCTAGCAAACCCCCCCCCCCCGCCCCCGGACATCGGTTCCAGCCCTGCCCAGGTGCAGACCATCCCGTTTGTACTGGTCCCACCTTTCCCAGAACCGGTTCTAATGCCCCAGGAATTTGAATCCCTCCCTCCTGCACCATCTCTCGAGCCACTCATTCATCCTATCTATCCTGACATTCCAACTCTGACTAGCTCGTGGCACAGGTAGCAATCCTGAGATTACTACCTTTGAGGTCCTACTTTTTAGTTTAACTCCTAACTGCCTGAATTCAGCTTGAGGAACTCGTCCCATTCCATGACATATAATCTTTCTCCAATGATCTGTTGTGTTGCACTGTACCTGATGCCTTCTGGTAATCAATGTACAAAACATTAACTACATTACCCTCATCAACCCTCTCTGTTCACTCCTACTCTAACAAGGGCAGCAGGGTAGCATGGTGGTTAGCAAAAATGCTTCACAGCTCCAGGGTCCCAGGTTTGATTCCCGGCTGGGTCACTGTCTGTGTGGAGTCTGCACGTCCTCCCCCTGTGTGCGTGGGTTTCCTCCGGGTGCTCCGGTTTCCTCCCACAGTCCAAAGATGTGCGGGTTAGGTGGATTGGCCATGCCAAATTGCCCGTAGTGTCCTAATAAAAGTAAGGTTAAGGGTTGTTGGGTTACGGGTATAGGGTGGATACGTGGGTTTGAGTAGGGTGATCATGGCTCGGCACAACATTGAGGGCCGAAGGGCCTGTTCTGTGCTGTACTGTTCTATGTTCTAACTTAAACATGAGAAATCCATGCTGGCTTTTCTTAACCAAAACACACTTTTCCTGAAGTAACACAGTACAGTTAGAGTCTGCTGACGTCTGGACACTACCTTTTTTGGCACATATCTTACTGTGGGCTGCATCTTGCCACGAGGTTACACAAAGCGAGCAAGGCCATGTGATTTCATATCACTTCTTGTGATGATTTACAGTGTCTATTAGCATATTACAAAATTAGAATGAAATCACAGAATCACAGAATTAACCCCTTATCCTACAACATGAAGTTGCAAAAAGAATGTGAATGTGTAGCTACCCGATAGACTGTGCCTGTATCATACTAACTGCCTTAGCCTTGTTTGACCTTCCTTGCTTTAGGTTTACAGTGAGAGTGTGATTCCTCGTATCGCCATGGCAGCCAGTGCAGTAACTGGGACCCCCTACAGTGAGCTGATGAACTCGTGGGGCATATACTTCCTCGGATTTGTGGGGAAGTATGGATATGACCGGATTTTGAAGGTGGGTGAAAAGAATGAAACTGAGTGAACAGAACCACTGAATGTCACTGCAAGGCTGCGAATCACATAGTAACATAGAATATTTCATAGAATTTACAGTGCAGAAGGAGGCCATTCGGCCCATCGAGTCTGCACCGGCTCCTGGAAAGAGCACCCTACCCAAGGTCAACGCCTCCACCCTATTCCCATAACTCAGTAACCCCACCCAACACTAAGGGCAATTTTGGACACTACGGGCAATTTATCATGTCCAATCCACCTAACTTGCACATCTTTGGACTGTGGGAGGAAACTGGAGCACCCGGAGGAAACCCACGCACACACGGGGAGGATGTGCAGACTCCGCACAGACAGTGACCCAAGCCGGAATCGAATCTGGGACCCTGGATCTGTGAAGCGATTGTGCTATCCATAATGCTACCGTGCTGCCCCGGTATAGGAGCAGGAGTCTACAATTCAGCCCAGCGAGCCTGCCCACCCAATTCAGTATGATCATGGCTGGTCCTCTATCTCCACACCATACTCCCACGCTCTCCCTTTATCCCTTAACATATGCCACTCAGCCAATTTTGGTTCCATATGATTCTCATTTCATGAGTTATAACTTTTCTTCTGTGGAGGTGAATTCCATAGGTTGACCGTCCTCTGAGAGAAAAAATCTCTCCTCATCCATCTTAAATAGTTCTCAATGGCCTACCCCGTATCCTGAGACTGTGACCACTTGTTCTGGACATCTCCCCCCAACATCCCTGCATCCAGTCTATCCAGCCCTGTCAGAATTTTATATGTTTCAATTATATCCCCTCTCGTGCTTCTAAATTCCAATGAATTTCGGCTTAGTTGACCCAATCTTTCCTCACACGACAATCATGCCATCCCAGGAATCTCAATGGTGAATCTTTGCTTTACACCATTAATGGCAAGTATATCCTTTCTCAGGCAAGGAGACCAAAACTGCACACAATACTCCAGGTGTGGTCTCACCAAGATCTTGTACAGCTGCAGTAAGACAACATTGCTCCTGTACTCAAATCCCTTTGCAATTAAAGCCAACATTTGACACCCTAACATAGAACAGAGAACCTTACAGCGCAGTACAGGCCCTTCGGCCCTCGATGTTGCGCCGACCTATGAAACCCCTCTAAAGCCATCTGCACTATTCCCTTATCGTCCATATGTTTATCCAATGACCATTTGAATGCGTTTAGTGTTGGCGAGTCCACTACTGTTGCAGGCAGGGCATTCCACGCCCTTACTACTCTCTGAGTAAAGAACCTACCTCTGACATCTGTCCTTTATCTATCTCCCCTCAATTTAAAGCTATGTCCCCTCATGCTAGACATCACCATCCAAGGAAAAAGGCTCTCAATGTCCACTCTATCTAATCCTCTGATCATCTTGTATGCCTCAATTAAGTCACCTTTTAACCATCTCTCCTACGAAAACAGCCTCAAGTCCCTCAGCCTTTCCTCGTAAGATCTTCCCTCCATACCAGGCAACAACCTGGTAAATCTCCTCTGTACCCTTTCCAATGCTTCCACATCCTTCCTCTAATGTGGCGACCAGAACTGCATGCAATACTCCAAATGCGGCCGCACCAGAGTTTTGTACAACTGCAACATGACCTCATGGCTCCGAAACTCAATTCCTCTACCAATAAAAGCGAACACACCATATGCCTTCTTAACAACCCTCTCAACCTGGGTGGCAACTTTCAGGGATCTATGGACATGGACACCGAGATCTCTCTGCTCATCCACACTACCAAGAATCGTACCATTAGTCCAGTATTCTGTCTTTCTGTTATTCCTTCCAAAATGAATCACCTCACACTTTTCTGCATTAAACTCCATTTGCCACCTGTCAGCACAGCTCTGCAGCTTATCTATGTCCCTCTGTAACTTGTAACATCCTTCTGCACTGTCCACAACTCCACCGACTTTAGTGTCATCTGCAAATTTACTCACCCATCCTTCTACACCCTCCTCCAGGTCATTTATAAAAATGACAAACAGCAGCGGCACCAAAACAGATCCTTGTGGTACACCACTAGTAACTGGACACCAGTCTGAACATTCCATCAGCCACCACCCTTTGTCTTCTTCCAGCTGGCCGATTTCTGATACAAACCGCTAAATCACCCTGAATCCCATGCCTCCGTATTTTCTGCAATAGGCTACCGTGGGGAACCTTATCAAACGCTTTACTGAAATCCATATACACCACATCAACTGCTTTACACTCATCCACCTGTTTGGTCACCTTCTCAAAGAACTTAATAAGGTTTGTGAGGCACGACCTACCCTTCACAAAACCATGTTGACTATCTCTAATCAAATTATTCCTTTCCAGATAATTATACACCCTATCTCTTATAAACCTTTCCAAGACTTTGCCCACAACAGAAGTAAGGCTCACTGATCTATAGTTACCGGGGTTGTCTCTACTCCCCTTCTTGAACAAGGGGACAACGTTTGCTATCCTCCAGTCTTCTGGCACTATTCTTGAAGACAAAGATGACTTAAAGATCAAAGCCAAAGGCTCAGCAATCTCCTCCCCAGCTTCCCAGAGAATCCTAGGATAAATCCCATCCGGCGCAGGGGACTTATCTATTTTAACACTTTCCAGAATCGCTATCACCTCCTCCTTATGTACCTCAAGCCCTTCTAGTCTATTAGCCTGCATCTCAGTATTCTCCTCGACAACATTGTCTTTTTCCTGTGTGAATACGGACAAAAAATACTCATTTAGCACGTCTCCTATCTCCTCGGACTCCACGTACAACTTTCCACAACTCTTGACTAGCCCTACTCTTACCCTAGTCATTCTTTTATTCCTGACATATCTATAGAAAACTTTAGGGTTATCCTTGATCCGACCTGCCAAAGACTTCTCATCTCCCCTCCTGGCTCTTCCTAGCTCTCTCTTTATGTCCTTCCTAGCTAACTTGTAACTCTCAAGCCCCCCAACTGAACCTTCATGTCTCATCATTACATCAGCCTCCTTTTCCCTCTTGACAAGTGTTTCAACTTCTTTAGTAAACCATGGTTCCCTCGCTCGACCACTTCCTCCCTGCCTAACAGGTACATACTTATCAAGGACACGCAGTAGCTGTTCCTTGAACACGCTCCACATTTCCATTGTGCCCATCCCCTGCAGTTTTCCTCTCCAGCCGATGCATCCTAAGTCTTCCCTCATCAAATCATAATTGCCTTTCCCCAAGCTACAACTCTTGACCTGCCGTGTATACCTATCCCTTTCCATCACTAAAGTAAACATAATCAAATTGTGGTCACTATCACCAAAGTTCTCACCTACCTCCAAATCTAACACCTGTCCTGGTTCATTACTCAGTACCAAATCCAATACGGCCTCTCCTCTCATTGGCCTATCTACATACTGCGTCAGGAAACCCTCCTGCACACATTGGACAAAAACGGACCCATCTAAAGTACTCAAACTATAGTGTTTCCAGTCAATATTTGGAAAGTTAAAGTCCCCGATAACAACTACCCTGTTACTTTCGCTCCTATCCAGAATCATCTTTGCAATCCTTTCCTCTACATCTCTGGAACTTTTCAGAGGCCTATAGAAAACCTCTAACAGGGTGACCTCTCCTTTCCTGTTTCTAAACTCAGCCCATACTACCTCAGTAGTCGAGTCCTCATCAAACGTCCTCTCAGCCACCGTAATACTGTTCTTGACTAACAATGGCACCCCTTCCCCTCTCTTACCACCTTTCCTGAGCTTACTGAAATATCTAAACCCCGGCACCTGCAACAACCATTCCTCTCCCTGCTCTCTCTATGTCTCCGAAATGGCCACAACATCAAAGTCCCAGGTACCAACCCATGCTGCAAGCTCACCCACCTTATTCCGGATGCTCCTGGCATTGAATGTCAACATTTGGATGACCCTTTGGATGTCAACATTTCCCAATCTATCACCATTTAAATAATACCCTGCCATTCTGTTTCTCTGTCTGAAGTGGATAACTTCACACATATCTATCAGCAAACTTGGAAATGCTGCATTTGGTTCCCGCATTGAAATCATTGATATGTATTGTGAATAGCTGCGGGTCAAGCACTGATCCCTGTGGGATCCCACTAGTCACTTCCTGCCAATTAGAAAAAGACCCATTTATTCCTACTTTCTGTTTCATGTCTGCGAACTAATTCTCAATCCATGTCAAAAAACAAACAGAGGTTAACAAAGAGACAAATAAGGAAGGAGAGGATCAAATATGAAGGCAGGCTAGCCAGTAATATAAGAAATGATAGTAAAAGTTTCTTTCAATACATAAGAAACAAACGTCAGGCCAAAGTAGACATTGGGCCAATTCAAACTGATTCTGGAAGGCTAGTGATGGGAGATGAGGAAATGGCTGGAGAACTTAATAAGTACTTTGCGTCTGTCTTCACAGTGGAAGACGTTAGTAATATCCCAAAAATTATAAAGGGTCAGGGGGCTGAGTTGAGTATGGTTGCCATTACAAAAGAGATGGTGCTAAAAAAGCTAAAAGGTCTTAAAATTGACAAATCTCCTGGCCCCGATGGGCTACATCCTAGAGTTCTGAGGGAGGTGGCTGAAGAAATAGCGGAAGCGTTGGTTGAGATCTTTCAAAAATCACTGGAGTCAGGGAAAGTCCCGGACGATTGGAAGATCGCTGTTGTAACCCCCTTGTTCAAGAAAGGATCAAGACAAAAGATGGAAAATTATAGGCCAATTAGCCTAACCTCGGTTGTTGGTAAAATTCTAGAATCGATCGTTAAGGATGAGATTTCTAATTTCTTGGAAGAGCAGGGTCGGATTAGAACAAGTCAACATGGATTTAGTAAGGGGAGGTCGTGCCTGACGAACCTGTTAGAATTCTTTGAGGAGGTGACAAGTAGGTTAGACCAGGGAAACCCAGTGGATGTGGTCTATCTGGATTTCCAAAAGGCCTTTGATAAGGTGCCACACAGGAGGCTGCTGAGTAAGGTGAGGGCCCATGGTGTTCGAGGTGAGCTACTGGCATGGGTTGAGGATTGGATGTCTGACAGAAGGCAGAGAGTTGGGATAAAAGGTTCTTTTTCGGAATGGCAGCCGGTGACCAGCGGTGTCCCACAGGGTTCAGTGTTGGGGCCGCAGCTGTTCACCATATATATTAATGATCTGGATGAAGGGACTGGGGGCATTCTAGCGAAGTTTGCTGATGATACGAAGTTAGGTGGTCAGGCAGGTAGTGCTGAGGAAGTGGGGAGGCTGCAGAAGGATCTAGACAGTTTGGGAGAGTGGTGCAGGAAATGGCTGATGCATTTCAACGTGAGAAAATGTGAGGTCTTGCACTTTGGAAAAAAGAATCCAAGCATAGACTACTTTCTAAACGGTGAGAAAATTCATAATGCCAAAGTACAAAGGGATCTGGGAGTGCTAGTCGAGGATTCCCTAAAGGTAAACATGCAGGTTGAATCCGTGATTAAGAAAGCGAATGCTATGTTGTCATTTATCTCAAGAGGGTTGGAATATAAAAGCAGCGATGTGCTACTGAGCCTTTATAAGGCTCTGGTTAGGCCCCATTTGGAGTACTGTGTCCAGTTTTGGGCCCCACATCTCAGGAAGGATATACTGGCACTGGAGCGTGTCCAGCGGAGATTCACACGGATGATCCCTGGAATGGCGGGTCTAGCATATGAGGAACGGCTGGCGTTCCTGGGATTGTATTCATTGGAGTTCAGAAGGTTAAGGGGAGATCTAATAGAAACTTACAAGATTATACATGGCTTAGAAAGGATGGACGCAAAGAAACTGTTTCCGTTAGGCGAGGAGTCGAGGACCCGTGGGCACAGCCTTAGAATTAGAGGGGGTAAATTCAAAACAGAAATGCGGAGACATTTCTTCAGCCAGAGAGTGGTGGGCCTGTGGAATTCATTGCCGCAGAGTGCAGTGGAGGCCGGGACGCTAAATGGCTTCAAGGCAGAGATAGATAAATTCTTGATGTCGCGAGGAATTAAGGGCTATGGGGAGAATGCTGGGAGGTGGAGTTGAAATGCCCATCAGCCATGATTGAATGGCGGAGTGGACTCGATGGGCCGAATGGCCTTACTTCCACTCCTATGTCTTATGGTCTTATGGTAACCCCAATCCTATGTACTTTAATTTTGCATAATACCCTTTATTTTCAAAAGCTTTCTAAAAATACAAATATGCCACATCTCTCATCTATTTTACTAGTTGCATCCTCAAAAAACTCCAGTAGGTTTGTCAAACATGATTTTCCTTTCATAAATCCATCTTGGCCATGGTGGCACAGTGGATAGCTCTGCTGCCTCACAGCACCAGGATCCTGGGTCCAGTTCCAGCCTTGCATGACTGTCTGTGTGGAGCTTCTACGTTCTCCCAGTGTGTGCGTGGGTTTCCTCCAGGTGCTGCAATTTCCTCCCACAGTCTAAAGATGTGCGGGCTAAGTGCATTGACCATGCTAAATTGCCTCTTAGTGTCCAAAAGATGTGCAGATTAGATGGTGTTCGGATAGGGTGCGGGAGTGAGCCTAGTTTCGGAGGGTCAGTGCAGACTCAATGGGCCAATGGCCTCCTTTTGCACTGTATGGATTCTATGACCCTGTTGATATTATCTAAGTGCCAATTTTTTGCATCCATTATAACAGACTACCAACCAACTCTGCACCAAACCATCGACCCGCCACCCTGCCGTGGCGCTATTATCTTCTCTGTAAACAAAACAAAGAAAAGTTAATTCTCTCTTTGTAAAATCAAGGATTACAGCATATATATAAAAACAAAATTAGGTAAATCCTCCACAATCCTCAGGATAATATCACCATTCACAGAGCTTGGAAAGGCGAAAGCTTGAGGAATCCGGAGTAACATCACAAAAGAATAAAATTCAGGATAATTGATGAGCTGCAGTATAATGCAGCATCCACGGAGTTTGGAAAGGCCATGGCCATGACAAGATTATTGAGCAGCAACCAGTATCCATCCAGTGTTTCATTGAAGCCCCTGTGTCTGGACATGTTGTCGTGCCAAAGTCCCCTTTCGGCTGGTGGTGAAAACCCCTTAGATATAGATCTTGGGGCTAAAGGGATCAAGGGATATGGGGGGAAGGCAGGATCAGGGTATTGAATTTAATGGTCAGACATGATCATAATGAATGGTGGAGCAGGCTTGAAGGGCCAAATGGCCTCCTCCTGCTTCTATTTTCTGGTTTCTGGTTCTATGATTCTCACATTTTCCTTATGTAATTAACTCCAATTAGCTTTATTGGTTGGCCAATTGGAGTATGAGCTCCCTCAATGATAGCTCATTGAGGGGGCCCATATAATCACCTGTGTAGGCTTTGTGAGCCAGTCTTAAGTTGACTGGACTGCAAGCAGCACTGTTTGTAGCTGCTCCTGTAATATCGTTATTGTAAATAAATATTAGTGTGGTGATGAAACTCCTGCCTCCTGTGGATTACTACACCTTACTACTGATATGAGTCTAATTGGTCTGTAATTCCCTGCTTTCTCCCTCCCTCCTGTTTTTAACTGCCAGTGTTATATTTGTCACCTTCCAATCTGTTGGGATGGTTCCAGAATCCACGAGATGACTTGATGTCAGTACCATGGATTTCTCCGTAGATGCCTGACAGAAGCAGATTCACCACCAGAGAAATGGAGAGGAACAAGATTGGGGAGAGGGAGGGTGAGGGAGCAGATGGTGCTGCCAACTCTGGTGGGACATGTTCCAGGTGACATTGGTGAAGTGGAGTCTTGGAAATCCAACAGTCTAGTGTAAGCATTTTAAATGGGGAAACAGGTTTCTGGAAGCTGGGATCAGGCTAAGGGAGCAGGCTATTGTGGGAATTCACTTCTTATCAGACAATGCAGCTTTTTCCTTAAAACATGTAAAATAAGACAATTCTTCTAGAAATTCAAATAAAATAGAAATTACACAAAGTATTATACATATTGCAAAGTCAAATGTTTGTAGGAAGCCACCCACACAAACATACCACTTGTACAGCTGATTTTACAGAGCAGTCACACACCATGTTTGTGAATGTTATTGAAACTGTGGCAGACTTGGTGCTCAAACCTTTACAATAAGTCATATAAATCGGCACATAAAATATTTAATCAAATGTATTGCACATATACCAGATATGCACATTTTTTGAGCAGTGTTTATATAAATCTTGATGTGCGAAGAGCAGACATTGTGCCAAGTATATTATACAGCTGGATTAGAATGTCTTACGGAGAGGTGTATAAGCACATCTTCTGTTTTAGCAGGTTGATGTGACATGTTCCCTTCTCAGCACCCACTCTCACCGAAATCAATGCTTTGTTTCCAAAAACATTCCCAGAGCTTTCAGCTCTATGTTCTTGCTAAGATTAGGAGTGGCACTGCCTCACAGCACCATGGAACCGGGTTCAATTCCCAAGTATTGGTGCAGACTCGATGGGGGAATGGCCTCATTCTGCATGGTAGGGATTCTATGATTCGATGATAACCTGTACAATATATATATAAATGATTTGGAGGAAAATGTAACTGGTCTGATTAGTTAGTTTGCAGACGACATAAAGGTTGGTGGAATTGCGGATAGCGATGAGGACTGCCAGAGGACACAGCAGGATTTGGATCGTTTGGAGACTTGGGCAGATAGAGTTTAATCCGGACAAATGTGAGGTAATGCATTTTGGAAGATCTCATGCAGGTTGGGAATATACAGTGAATGGTAGAACCCTAAAGAGTATTGAAAGTCAGAGAGATATAGGTGTGCAGGTCCACAGGTCACTGAAGGGGGCAACACAGGTGGAGAAGGTAGTCATGAAGCATACGGCATGCTTGCCTTCATTGGCCAGGGCATTGAGTATAAAAATTGGCAAGTCATGTTGCAGCTGTATAGAAACTTAGTTAGGCCACTAGAACATAGAACATAAAACATAGAACAGTACAGCACAGAACAGGCCCTTCGGCCCTCGATGTTGTGCCGAGCAATGATCACCCTACTCAAATCCACGTATCCACCCTATGCCCGTAACCCAACAACCCCCCCCCCCTCTTAACCTTACTTTTTTAGGACACTACGGGCAATTTAGCATGGCCAATCCATCTAACCCGCACATCTTTGGACTGTGGGAGGAAACCGGAGCACCCAGAGGAAACCCACGCACACACGGGGAGGACGTGCAGACTCCGCACAGACAGTGACCCAGCCGGGAATCGAACCTGGGACCCTGGAGCTGTGAAGCATTTATGCTAACCACCATGCTACCATGCTGCCCCTTGGAGTATAGTGTTCAATTCTGGTCGTCACACTTCCAGAAGGATGTGGAGGCTTTAGAGTGGGTGCAGAAGAGATTTACCAGGGTGCTGCCTGGTATGGAGGGCATTAGCTATGAGGAGCGGTTGAATAAACTCGGTTTGTTCTCACTGGAATGACGGAGGTTGAGGGGCGACCTGATAGAGCTCTACAAAATTATGAGGGGCATAGACAGAGTGGATCGCCAGAGGCTTTTCCCCAGGGTAGAGGGGTCAATTACTAGGGGGCATAGGTTTAAGGTGCGAGGGGCAAGGTTTAGAGTAGATGTACGAGGCAAGTTTTCTACACAGATGGTAGTGGGTGCCTGGAACTCGCTGCCGGAGGAGGTGGTGGAAGCAGGGACGATAGTGACATTTAAGGGGCATCTTGAAAAATACATGAATAGGATGGGAATGGAGGGATACGGACCTAGGAAGAGTAGAAGATTGTAGTTTAGTCGGGCAGCATGGTCGGCACAGGCTTGGAGGGCCGAAGGGCCTGTTCCTGTGCTGTACTTTTCTTTTTTCTTTGTTCTTTGTTCAATGTATAGTTTATGTTACAATATCGCACAGATAATCTTCAAAGAAATACTGGGCGGCATTCTCTGGTCTCCGATCCGCATTTTCCGGCACAACCCCACCGGCAGCGGGATTCTCCGTTGCCACAGCCAGCCAATGGGGTTTCCCATTGTGGCCACCCCACGCCGTCAGGAAATCTGTGGGCATTGGGGTGCTGCCGGTGGACTGGAGGGCCCCGCCAACAGAAAATTCCGCTGACTAACAAATAAGTACATTCCAGACTCACAGCAATGCGGTTGACTCTTAAATGGCCTCTGAAATGGCCGAGCAAGCCACTCAGTTGCATTCAACCGCTACAAAAATATAAGAAAGGAATGAAACCGGCCGAACCACCCGGCATTGACCCAGACACCAGAAATGACAACAGCAACTCCAGCCCTGTCAACTCTGCAAAATCCTCCTCACTAACATCTGGGGGCTTGAGCTAAAGTTGGGAGAGCCGTCGTCTGACTAGTTAAGCAACAGCCTGACATAGTCATAGTCACAGAATCCACCTTACACACAATGTTCTTGCTCTCAAGGGAGTGCAGTGAAGGTTGACCAGACTGATTCCAGGGATGGACTGAGGAGAGATTGACTCCTGGTTGGGATTGTTCTCGCTGGAGTTCAGAAGAATGAGGAGGATCTCATAGAGACTTACAAAATTCTAACAGGACGAGACAGGGTAGATGCAGGGAAGGTGTTTCCAATGATGGGTGTGTCCAGAACCAGGGGTCACAGCCTGAGGATTCAGGGTAAACCATTTTGGACGGAGATGAGGAGACATTTCCTTTTTGTTTGAAAATATATTTTATTAAGGCATTTATAATGTATAATAATAACAGAAAACAGTACAAATACAAATATAAACATAGTGCAAAGATCGCCTCCCTCCCTCACAAGTCCCACCTCCCCTCGACAATATTCTAACTCCCCACCCCTCTCCCCCCCTCCACCTCTGCTGATGGTTAGTTTTCTCCAAGAAATTCGACAAACGGCTGCCACCTCCGGATGAACCCTAACGTTGACCCTCTTAGGGCGAATTTTATTTTCTCAAGTCTGAGAAACCCGGCCATGTCACTAAGCCAGATCTCTGAATTTGGGGGCTTCGGGTGCCTCCACATTAACAATATCCCTCTCCAGGCTACCAAGGAGGCAAAGGCCATGACGTCAGCCTCTCTCACCCACTGGACTCCCGGATCTTCCGACACTCCGAAAATCGCCACCTCTGGACTCGGCACCACCCTTGTTTTTAGCACCGTGGACATGACATCCGCAAATCCCTGCCAAAATCCCCTAAGCTTCGGGCATGCCCAAAACATATGGACATGGTTTACTGGCCCTCCCGTACATCTCGCACACCTGTCCTCTATCCCAATAAACTTGCTCATCTGGGAAACCATCATTCGTGCCCAGTGAACCACCTTAAACTGAATCAGGCTGAGCCTGGCACATGATGAGGACGTGTTGACTCTGCTTAATGCATCCGCCCAAAGATCTGCTTCTATCTCCCCCCTAACTTATCTTTCTATTTGAACAAAGAACAAAGAACAATTAAAAGTACAGCACAAGAAAGGGCCCTCCGGCCCTCCAAGCCCGTGCCGACCATGTTGCCCGTCTTTGCACTTTCGCTCCTCTGTCTGCATTTCCTCCAACTCAATGAGTTCTTTATAAATATCCGAGACCTTCCCCTCTCCCACCCCTGGGGCGGGATTCTCCGACCCCACGCAGGGTCGGAGAATCGGCGGGCAGCGGCGTTATTTCCGCTCCCGCAGGGTTTTGAAATCTCCCACCGGCCAAAAACCGGCGTTGTGCAAATCCCGCCGGCAGCCTCTGAAAACAGCCGGCGCCGGCGGGATTTCAATTTTTTTTTCACTTACCTCAAATCTCCGGCCCGGATGGGCCGAAGTCCAGCCGACGTGGCCACGTGTCACGTCGGCGCAAATCAAAGTTGCTTTAAAACGGCGTCAACCATTGATGATGGTTGACGCCGTTCAGTGTCGGGGGATGGGTTGCGGCATCGGGGGGGGGGGGGGGGTTGGGTTGCGGCATGGGGGGGGGGGGTTGGGTTGCGGCATGGGGGGGTGGGTTGCGGCATCGGGAGGGGTGGGTTGCGGCATCGGGGGAGGGGTTGGGTTGCGGCAACGGGGGGGGTGGGTTGCGGCATCGGGGGGCGGGGGGACATCGGGGGGGGTTGCGGCATCGGGGGGGTTGCGGCATCCGGGGGGGTTGCGGCATCGGGGGGGGTTGCGGCATCCGGGGGGGGTTGCGGCATCGGGGGGGGGGGGGTTGGGTTGCGGCATGGGGGGGGGTGGGTTGCGGCATCGGGGGGGGGCATCGGGGGGGGGGGGGTTGCGGCATCCGGGGGGGGTTGCGGCATCGGGGGGGGGCATCGGGGGGGGGCATCGGGGGGGTTTGGGGGCAGCGGCGGGCAGAGAGGGGGGGCTACGGATGCCCTGGGCCAACGCACCGTCGCCCCCCCCCTCTGTACACCGCTGCCCCCTACCCCAACCACCACCCCCCTCACCACCCCTACCTCCCTCCAACGCCCCTACCCCCCTCCCCACCACCCCTACCCCCCTCCAACGCCGCCCCCCCATCTCTCGCAACGCCGCAACCCCCCCTCATCGCCGCAACCCCCCCCCCCTCAACGGCGGTACCCACACCCCGTTCCCCTCCCTCTGAAGGCCGGTACCCACACACCCCCCCCCTCTCCTCTTCCCCCCCTTCCTTCCTCCTCCCCCCCTTCCTTCCTCCTCCCCCCCTTCCTTCCTCCTCCCCCCCTTCCTTCCTCCTCCCCCCCTTCTTCCTCCTCCCCCCCTTCCTTCCTCCGTCCCCCCTCCTTCCTCCTCCCCCCCTCCTTCCTCCTCCCCCCCTTCCTTCCTCCGTTAGTGGGGGGGGGGGGGGTGCGGCGTTAGTGGGGGGTGGGGGGTGGGGCGGGTGCGGCGTTGGAGTGGGGTAGGGGTGGTGAAGGGGGTAGGGGTGGTGAGGGGAGGGGGTTGGGGTAGGGGCAGCTGCGTGCAGAGGGGGGGCGACGGTGCGTTGGCCCCGGGCATCAGTCGCCCCCCTCTCTGCACGCCGCTGCCCCTACCCCAACCCCCCCTCACCACCCCTACCCCCTTCACCACCCCTACCCCCCTCCAACGCCGCACCCCCCCCTCACTAACGGAGGAAGGAAGGGGGGGGAGGAAGGAGGGGGGGAGAGGAGGAAGGGGGGGGAGAAGGAAGGGGGGGGAGGAAGGAAGGGGGGGGAAGGAAGGGGGGGAGGAAAGAAGGGGGGAGGAAGGAAGGGGGGGAGGAGAAGGGGGGGGAGGAGAGAAGGAGGGGGGGAGGAAGGAAGGGGGCGG